>NW_026895085.1:0-139210 GCF_033153095.1 Gastrolobium bilobum | reverse complement strand
TTGGGGCTAGTATCAACTTGATGCCTCTTTCTATTTATAAGTCACTGGGAATTGAAGAATTGAAACCCACAGAAGTTTCTCTTCAACTTGCTGATAGATCTGTGAGGAAACCTAACGGGATTATTGAAGATGTTCTTGTGAAGGTGGACAAGTTCATCTTTCCTGCTGATTTTGTAGTGTTGGACATGGAAGGAGGAGCTGAGATGCCTCTTTTGCTGGGTAGACCTTTCTTGGCCACTGCTCGACAAAGACGATTGTTTTAGTCTTGAAGTCTTTAAGGAAAAACAAAGTGTAGCGGATGATGCCCAGAAAGATGGTGCCATGAAGGTGACTTTGAAGGAGCTTCCTCAACCTCAAAAAAATGTCTTCTTGGGTAATGAGGAAGCGGTGATTGAAGCACTGAAGGAAGAGGAAACTGAATTGAAAAATAAAGATCCATCTTCCCATACCAACAAAATTCCCAATGAGGATGATGACAAATATGAGAGAAAACCCAAAAGGAGGCGTCATCCTATACAGAAAAAGGTATTAAGAAATGAGGTGGTCAAAATTTTTGATACGAGTTGGAAGAGACACCAGAAGCTGAAGTTTGACAAGAGACACCGAGATTCTATATCTCAGAAAAATCAAAATTTCAAAGAGTTCTTAACATGGCTACATGGTTTGGAACAAATCTGGGAATGGTGGTCTTCTACACCTAGGCATCCAGTACCACCAGACCATCCATTTGCTGAGTCATCCCACGCTGCTGAGGGGGATGACATGGAGGGTTGATTATATCTCCTTGTTGACGGAGATTTTGTATATTAGTTTATTTTTCTGTTTCGTATTTTTATTTTTATTTTTAGTGGCTTTACGTTGGTATATTTTTCTCTGAAGTTTTGATGTGCGCATTATAGTTTATTCTATATGCCACTCTTTGTTCTATTGTGCAGGTTTTTCTTCCTTCTTGTGGTTTAATTATTGCTGAGGACAGCAATTCTCTAAATCTGGGAATGGTATGCTTGCACCTGAGAACTGCTGCAATTCTATCAGGGGAGATATTCTAACTCTTTTAAATTTCTTAGTTATTTTTTTTAGTATTTTGTGTGCTCTTTATTTTTATTTAGAAAATAAAAATACAACAGTGATTTGTATTTCAAGCAATTCTCAGGTTTAAATGTGCTTATCTAGTTAATGTGCTTGACTGAATTCTTGGAAATATATTGTATGAACTTCTGGCATGATATCGTATGGGCATGAGTAGATTTCATGATTGCTCGTTTGTCTGAATTTTGTGCTTGAATGATTAATGTTGCCTGATGTTTCTTTTGGAAGTCTAGCTTGACATCATAGCTGGTGAGGTTTTGTGCTTAAACACTTATTTTATTCTGAGAGACCTCACTGTGATAGCATTCTAGAACTTGCTCTGTTTCTCTAAGATGCATGCATTGATTGAAATGATTAAGGCAATTTTATTCTGTTAGCCATGGCAAAAAAATAACTCACCTGTATGAATTTTTCCATTACTAACCCCTTTGAGCCTGAACCTTTTTGTTCATAATTTCTGATTGATGGCTTAGCCCATATCCAAGTGACTTACCTTAATTGAGATTGAATTACTGTTGTGTTGAAAATAAAACAAAGAAATTGAGGTAAGCTCCACAAAGGTCAAGTAATTAGGGGAGATAAAATTTCATCTGTGCCCTTAAAACAAAAAGTTTCGAAAAAAAAGAAAAAAGAAAAGAAAAAGGGTGAATGTAAAGAAAAAGGTGGCTGAAAGGAATTAATTCCCGAAATTCTATGGGAATGTGAGTGGAGCAAAATCATTGAGTCGAATGTGTTAAAAATGAAATAATATCAGTTTTTCAATCTCAGTGTTGTTTGAGCTACTTTCCATATATTCCTACTCATTAACCCGGCCAAGTTACAACCTTTGAAGTCCTTTTGATCAATTATGCATGTGTTAATGTTCCTCATCTTTAGGAACTTGAGAATATGATCAAGCTTATGGTAATGTTATTGCTGTGATGGATTGAGTGATTGTTACTCCCTTAAACACTTGAGTGCTGAGCGTTATATGATTATCTTGGTGAGGGGTGTTCAAGCTAGGTTCTGACATTTTCATGAGAATAAAAGGCATTGTTAGGAGTTCTTTGCATTGATTCAGTCATGCTTAGCTTAGTGATCTCTTGATTGTCTGTGTGATGTTGTGTTGGAATAATTGATTGTTTCATGGATTGAGTCTTGTACATTGCTGGGGACAGCAACGTTTAAATCTGGGAATTATTTGATATGCGCTTAGCATATAAGGAAATCTGAGCCAAAAAAGAGAAAGAATGTTGATGAAATCTTGAGAAAAAGAGCAAGAATCACTGTTAATTTGTCAAAATCTTAATCAAGGATTGAATATTGATTTTATGCTAATTTTGTAGGAAAAAGCAAACAAACGGGGCAATTTTGGAAAAGGAAAAGATTTAAAAATAAAGTGTGGATATTCAGCAATTAGATCTCTTTCCAAATTAGAGATAAGATTACAAAGAGATGCGAAAAAGATATGATCAAGATCGCGACAGATTCCATAAAGATTTGATGAAGATTTATTCAGAAAAGATATGGAATTAAAGCGGAAACAAATCTAGATGATTTATGAGAAGATTGAATCAAGATACAATAAAGATTTGAAATTCTAATTTATCAATCAAATCTCCAAGATTTTTACATGAAAAAGGAAACAAAGTTTAAATCAAATACAAATCTTGGATGGACTCCAAGGAAGATTAGATGATGGGCCCAATTCTTGTGGCTATAAATAAGGAGCTTGAGAGCACAACCAAGTAACCAATTAACAACTCGGAGCAAGTAGAGGGTGACTGAAGATCAAGATTTCTTCTCCATTCTTTCCAGTAATTATAGTTTTTATGCTTTCTTTTGAATATTTGTTTATGTCAGATATGAATATGTCTGGCTAAGTTCTTTTATTGTAGTTAGGGTCACAAACCCTATGTGAACCCTTGTTATGACGGATTGATTTAAATTATTTTACTCGTTTATATAAATTTCTTTATCTTACCTTGTTCGTATTTGATATTTTCTTTATTAAACCTGATCAATTTGATAGTTGAAAATAGTTTGAGGGTTAGAACCTTAAATAGGGATATTGGGGTTTCTGATCTTGAAAGGAGATAAGATAACTATTGGTATGCATACTAGGGATAGATGTATATTTAATTGCAGATGTTGGAATTATTGTGTTCATTGCTTAATTCTCATGAGGGGTTACTAAGGGATTAGGATTCTAAGTGAGGTTAAAGGGTTAAGTTACCAAGGGATTGGGATTTAATTATTAATATATTGAGATCATAATTATCTGAGAAATTATATAAATAAGTATTTTGTATCAATCCAAAGTAATAAGTGGGGATCATAGGGAGAGTGTTCCCTAACTGCAATTCTTTCTCATATTTTCAAAACCAACTCCATTATTATTCTTCTTTTCATTCTTGAAAATACAAAAACTCAAAAATAAGTCTTTACTTTTATGGTTACTAAGATTCAATTTAATTTTCCCAACAAGAGATCAAGCTTTTCAACTTAAAGTGACTGATTATTTTAGTACTTGGTTTTCAATCCCTGAGGAGACGATCTTTCTTACTACTTTACTACTTATGCGAAACGGTATACTTGCCGGATAGCATCATTTCTCTACTTCATCCGTAAATGTAATGAAATAGGAGTATCCTCATCTAGCCTTAATAGACATTGGGCCACATACATCAAAGTGAATGAGTTCTAATAACTCATTAGCCCTATGAATCTCAAGCCCTTTGGGCTTTTGACGAATCATTTTTCCAGCTAGACAAGATTCACATTGTCCACAGGATTCCAAATCCTTGGGATCTAGGCATCCATCTCTATGCATCCTAGACAATCTTGTTTCATTTTATGTGCCCTAGTCTACAGTGCCAAAGATAGGATTGATTATCTATCCTAGGTCGTTTCACATATATATTGAGCACTTCAGTTCCCATTTCCAAAACATACAAGCCATTTATTAAAGAAGCAGTACCAAAAACAATATCATTCAAAATGATAGAAAATGTACCATCCCTAATAGTGAAAGCAAAACCATCTTGTTCTAAACAAGAAATAGAAATAATGTTTCTAGAATTGCCGGGAACATAAAGACAATTATTCAAATGCAATAAGATGCCCGTAGGCTAATGAGATCGGTATCTCCAACAGCATGAGCAGCAACTCTTGTTCCATCACCAACGCGGAGGTCCACCTCGTTCTTCTCCAATCTTCTAGGGCTCCTAAGCACCTGCAACACATTGCAGATTATGAGAACCATAACCGGTATCCAATACCCATGAAGTCAGATTAGCACAAGAATAATTTATCTCAATCATGTGAATACCTGAGGTAGAAGCATCTCCATGCTCCTTCACACTCTTCAGGTAGTCTGGACAATTCCTCTTCCAATGGCCTTTTTTGCCACAATGGAAGCACACAACATCGCTTTGGTCCTTGGGTGCACTCTTACCCTTCTTTTTTCCTTTCTTCCTTTTGGACTTTCCTTTGGGCTTAAGGGAATTGCCTTTCGTAGACTCATTGCCTTACCCTTGCCCCTTTCAGGCCCACCAATCAGAAGAGCTTGTGTCTCATCCTTCTTGATAGACATTTCAGCAGTTGTTAATATACTTAACAACTCTGGCAATTTCACAAGCATCCCATGCATGTTATAATTCATTATGAATTCACTGAAAGAAGGAGGAAGTGATGATAGAACTAAGTCATTAATTAATTCAACATCCATTCTAAACCCTAGACCCTCTAGCTTCTCAATGAGTGTTATCATCTTCAGTACATGGTGGTTAAAACACATGCCTTCAGTCATCTTGCATAGGAACAATTCCCTACAGGTCTCATACCTCTCATGTCTGCCTTTAATATCATACAACTCCCTGAGATGCAGGATAATAGAGGGGACATCCATATGCTCGTGTTGTTTACGCAGTTCAGGAGACATGGATGCTAGCATGATGCAACAAGCTAACACATTATCATCCATGTGTTGCTTGTGGGCCTCGAAATCAAATTCCGCGAACCCATCTTCCCCTTCCTTAGGCGCAATAGGTAAAGCAGTGTCAAGGACATAAGCAACTTTTTCGGCCCGCAGAACATTTCTGACGTTCCGATACCAGTCCATAAAATTAGGACCAGTCAGTTTGTTCGTATCGAGTATTGAGCGCAGTGACAGTGGATTAGTCATACTAAAAATGTAAAGATAGATTAATTAATATATATTGTCGTGTTACAAATTATTAAAGACTTTAAATAATTTTCCCCTCCTACTATTTTATCTAAGTCAATGACCCTTACCATTTGACTTAGGGTTAATCTACTTTTAGATTTGACCTTAGTGAGATTAAGAGTGCGATTATTTATTTTTAACCCCCGTCTGTGACCGCAAGATTCATTTAAATAATGGGTTGATCCTTATCAACAGTATCTCATACCCTCTCTTAACATTAGGTTGACAACTCCTTGTCACTTAGTGGTCCATCTATTGAACCAACCTAGCATTATTACCCTACGCACATAAGCCCGGCTGAGCCTGCAACATATGCCTCAGTTAAGCATTAACCAGCACCATAAGTGTCTCACACTTCTAACATTACTTTTGCTCAACGAAACAGTGGGTCCCAACTGAGTTGTGGAGCACCACTATTTAGAGGAGGTTTGAGTAATATTGGTGGTGGGAGGTAATCATGCGCTTAATAATTTATTCCTTTCAAGGGTTCCTTTTATTTAGGGTTTACTAAGTCTCATCAAACGCATATGTATGTTATCATGCTAGTCGTAACCTATGTCAAACATCTATCGGTTTACATTAGTCGCAATTGGACGTGCATAATAAGGCATACAAACGCGGTTTGTCCAATTCATGCATACTAGACGTCTTAAGTCATATAAGCATACATTCGCGATACACTATCTCATGCATACTAGTCGTACAAAGCATACAAGCATATAAAACATTTTTATTTGAGATAGTCATGGTGCTCGCGCATTCGTCCATCTTGCTTCTCAAGCCACGGCCGCTTGTCGTCTAAACGCCACTAGCCTAATTTTCTAATTACAAATAATTAAAGAAACTCTAAAACATCTTTGGAGGGACAAATGAACAATTACAAAATTCAAAATTCAAATTACACCTCTAATTTAAATAGAGCAAAATTACACATTAATTTAAAAATTTGAAATTCAAATTTCGGGCACCATGACCATCCCCTTCCTTTTTGCACCTGGAAGGTTAAACAACTTGCAAGCACAAAATATCTTATTATCACATAACATGTTCTCACATATATCTTGATATTTAACAATTAAACATCAAAACAAGAATCAAAATTCAAAAATTTTCCAATTTTCTCCCAATAGTCAAATTTTGCATCTTTATGCATAATTCAAATATTTGTCAAATCTTTCTCAAAGAACATAAAAATTAAACCATTCATTCAACCATAACAAATATGGCCGAACCATACATCATCATGCACAAAAAAATTTTATGCTATGTTTATGAACAATTCATCTAACAAAAACACAAAATCATCAAGATCAAAATGAACAAAATCAAGAATCCTAATTTTATTCATATTGTCGAGATATGCCATGAACCCTTCATGCATTTTTAAAATTAAAAAAAAAAATCATAGAGAAAATAATGCATTTGAATATTCACATCATGGCCAAATCATATTCCTTTCTAAAAGATGTTTCTTTTGTAAACTTTCACAAAGAATCAAAACAAACAAAACCATGAGTTCATGTAGATATATGAACACCATAATCATATTAAACATGTTCATAAAAAGACAATCCACATGCAAAGAATTAATCTTTAACAACTTTAAAGACCTTTTGACCGTGAAAAACAATTTTCACAAACAAGGTACCATCACCCGCCGATGGTAAAGCAACCGGGCTCTGATACCACTTGAAAGTTAAATGGCCTTGAAGACCGAAGCATGTGAGAAGGAAAAACAAAATTTTTCAAGCGGAACTACACATGTATTCAAGACTCATGCTTTAAGACAACATGATGTTACCCTTGTTTGTGATTCAAACAGCAAGGAGATCACTGTCAGGTTTGAAGGGTTCAAACCCTCTAACGTTGATCCACACCACCCACGTCAAGATGCAAGAACGCTTTCTTGAAAGCCACCAATTGACCACCACACCAAGCTTGCTAGGCGTCCAATGTGTGAAGGAGGAGGCTAGGTAAAGGTGTTTAGAAGAGTAAAGTCTTCAACATGAAAACTTCACAAGAGTGGGGCATGGATTGGAGTAGAATTGGCTAGGAGTTTTTTGTGAAAACCCTAAGGATAACCTACCCAAGTTGGCGCACAAGAGAGTGATGATAATGAGAGAGTTAATTCAGATTTTTCACTTCAAATGACATTAAAAGTGGCGCACAACAAGAAGAGATAAATGTGGAGTTGTTGCAATTCAAAATTCCCAACAACCTCCTCTATGAATCCTCATGAGACTAGGTCTTTATCTAGTCAAGATTCTGACCAAGTGGTCATCATATGACCATCCTATCTATGCGCACCATTCAGCCCCAAAAGGGGTCCAGATACGTTGAGCAGTTGCATTCAAGTTTGAACCAACTAGCTCACTGATTCTCTCAACAACCAAATCTGATTGGAGCTTGTTTGATTGACAAGATGACACTCATATCCAACCAAAAGTGGCGCCCCATTCAGCCTTGGATGATCTCCAAAGATCTCCTCTTGATACAAGAGATTTGTTCCAACAAGATCTCATCTTATCCTTTTGTTATGAAACAACTTTTCACAGCCAATTCAAATTCGAATTCAAACATTTAAATTCAAACGTTCAAACATTTAAATTCAAAATTCAAATTCAAATTTCAAAACTCAAATTCAAAATTCAAAATTCAAAATTCAAAATTCAAATTCAAAATTCGAATTTCAAAATTCAAATTCAAAATTCAAATTTCAAATTTCAAATTCAAAATTCAAAATTTAAATATTTGATAATTAATTTAACCAATTAAATTAATTAGTAATGACTTGGACCATCCAAGTCCATTTACATGATTCATGTGCCCTTTTCCCTTTAGGTGGGCTTCCAAACTTCTTCTTGGGCTAACAACCATTATTAGGCCCAATACCTTTAATGCTAGATCATCATGACAATAAGGTGTTAGTGTGTGACCCATTAGGTCCAACATAGCCACTGACATAAATGGGCTCGGGCTCAACAAGCCCACAACCTATTTAATGACAACACAGAGCACTAGCAATGCTTTGTTGCCCCAGAGCTAGTTAGATTAATGACTTGATCATCCTATTACACATATTTGGTTGCCGTATATATTTCCTTTCGTCTCGGTTACCTTCCCATCAAACCTAGGGTAAGGAAACGTATCAACCCTTGCGGTTTAGGGTAAGCTTTATTCGAAATTGGGAATCTTCAATTTACTGACTCTAACGGTAGATCATCTCATGATCTCTTTTACTATGCATAGATTCTCGAGTCCCAGTAAATGTCATCCCGATTTCTCTGGTTTACAGATAACCTAATCTCTCACAGAGATTTGACAAATTCCTTCAGCTTATCACCCTAGCCCTGTGCTCTTTCAGGACAAGCCCAACAGTGTACCTATGAGTCTCCATGTTTCAAGCAGACGAGGTATACAATCAAAGCATGCCTTCTAGAACACAGTCTAGGTAATAACTTCTGGTCTAAGGAAAGACATACCCAAATATAAAGAGACTACTCTAATGATACTATCTGTGAGATTTCCTCATAGAGTCTCTTTGTGGGTCTGTTCAGTGCGAGTTATACCCTTATAAGTCCACCCACGACTTTAGCTAAGACATCTCCATATCTGTAGCACATGAGGTCTTTACCTTGTATCCAAATACAAGTAGATAAGTCGTGCTAGTCTTACCCGAGATCACTGATCCCCATTCTCAGTGTCTCTAGACTAGGAACATAAAATTAGGAATAAACATGCGGTATCCTTAATCCTCATGATCGTGATCTCATCACAGATACTCAAGAAATACTTGTTCTATTCCAAGGGGTTTATCCAGTTACTCATATAAAATATTAACAATAATATTGAGACAAAATATGAAACAGGATAAAGAGTGCTTTTATTTATTTGCGACAATATAAAAGGTCCACATATGTCCTCATCTAATCAAAAGATTGTCTCTAGGACATCCATATACTAACAAATTACTCCATAGTTCTTCTTACCACCCCCAAACCGACGGGAAAACAGAGGTGACAAATTGGTACCTTGAGCAGTACCTGCGAGCTTTTTGTGGCGATTACCATGCTCAGTGGTCTAAATTCCTTTGTTGGGCAGAGTTGCACTACAACACTGTTTTCCATTCTGCCATATCCATGTCCCTATTTGCTGTCTTACATGGACGTTTCCCTACGATGCTTCCACATTATCCTATAGGCTTGGTGAAAATTGAAGCTTTGGACTCTTTATTATGCCAATGCAATGATATTATTGGTAATCTAAAGAAAAACCTTCAGCATGCTCAGAATCGGATGAAGATGTAGGCCGATAAACATCGCCATGACCGTTCCTTTACTGTTGGTGATTTGGTCTTTGTGAAACTCCAGCCTTATTGTCAGGTCTCTGTCGTTCAAAGAAGAAACCATAAGTTGGCCATACGATTCTTTGGACCTTTTCTGGTGCAGCGTGTTATCAGTCCAGTTTCTTATCAATTGGAGTTTCCACCAGAAGTTCGTATACACCCTACTTTTCACATTTCCCTTCTCAAACCGTTTCATGCTTCCTCACAGCAGCTTTCCCCATTACCGGCAGAAGCTATAGACAACAGGCCAGTTTAATCCCTCATTACTGTGCTGATGTCCAGGATTATCATTGATCAGGGGGTGCCACAACATCAGCTGCTCATCCAATGGTCCAACACAGTGCCAGAAGACGCTTCTTGGGAATTTGAAGATGCCTTGAAGCAAGCTTACCCAAACCTGGACCTTGAGGACAAGGTCTTTTTTGAAGGGGAAGCGGATGTTACGGGCTCACAACAGCAAGGGAAGCCCAATGGGATACAGGAAGCCAGGCCTAAAGTGGAAGCAGCAAGGCCTATACGGAAGAAAATGGCACCAGCTTGGAAGAGGGATTTTGTCTAGTGTTTTAGGGTTATAGTCACTTGTCGGTGGTGATGTGCTGGCTTTGTAATAAGTGACGTGGCAAGTAGCTGCGCAATTTCTGGATTTCTGTTGAAAGATTGTTAGGATAGTTGCTCTCTCCTTGTTATAACAGTAGAGAAAGTTGTATTTGCATTCATCGTGAATTTTAATCTGAGTTTGTTTCCGTTTTTTTTTTCTCTTAGGAATTTCTTTTCTAACATCGACCCAATATGTAGAAACACATAAATGCATAAAATAAAGAGATAGAGAGAAGAGAAATAAACACTTATTGTTTTAAAGTAGAAAATCTCCCTTAATACAGAAAAGTAAAAATCATGGGACCTAGTCCATAAAAATTTCCACTATATGAAAAATGAGATTACAAGATTCTTTTTGTTGAGCAAATGGCTTCTTATACAGGAAGTGGAAGAACACCTAGAGAGGGGGTGAATAGGTGTTCTCAAATTTTTCAAAAACTTTTTACACGTAGATCTTTAAAAATGATATGCCTAGGCAAAGTTGAGTTATTCAGTTCAATCACCACACCAACACAACAAGATTTACAATTATTAATTTATCTTACAGACTCAATTCAAATAGCAGTCACACAATTATCACAAATAATGATTTTACTAACAATCCCTATATGCCCAAAAGCTAACACAGTTCTAAATGAATATATGAGAACAAATAAATTTGTACCTTAGACTTTTGGTTAGCTTTGATTTGCGCAACTAAACAAAAAATTATTAGTACTGTGCAACAACTAATATAGATTTAACTACAAGAAGTTGAATATTACAAAACTGCACGTACTACAAAAATACAGATTAAAGCTAAATCACTATTAGTCCTAATATATCAAATACAGTAAAATTCAACAAACCAGAAATCAGTGTTTCTTTTTAATCCCTAAAGCAGAAAATTAAAAATTAAAAATAGAGAGACAAAAGACACACAGTATATCCTGATTCACACCCCTTAGTGCAATGAAATGCTACTCCCGGGCTGAAGTAGCCGTAGATATTTTATTAATCACAAGAGTATTATTTTACAAACACTCAACACAAGCAATCAATCTAAATATCAATAGTCTTCCAAGTCCTACACTGCTCCAAGCTCTAAGAATATTCTCAAGCTGAACCTAAGAGTTCACCAACTCCTCTCATACAAGAATTCCACACACCCTAGTTGATTCTTGAGGCTCCAGGCCTTGAGACACACTCTCAAGCCAAGCAAAGGTCGCCAACCCACTCGGTTGCACCTCACACACCTAGAACAAATTTACCACACATAACTACTTCCATTTAACAACCAATATAGTGTTCTGATTTATAACAGAAATTTTTTCAACAAATACAGTGTCCTATCACACCAAATATATCACAATTAAGATCAAACTAAGCTCCAAAATTTATGTGATATGCAGTGAATCAAGATAATGCAACACAAATCCTGAATTCGGAGTCAAAATACGTAAAAAGGGTAAAACGGTAAATTGCCAAACACGTAACCTTAGGAAATGAAATGTGAGTAGAAGGTCTCAAATGGAAAAACTAACCTTGGAAATGGATTCAGAACGAAAAATTGAGTGGTTAGGCAAGTTTCTGAAAATTTGATGAATAGTATTTTTACAGGGTAAAAATACAGAGTTACAATTGCATCGAAAAGCGTGGAGAGTGAATTTTGAGCTCTAGGCTTGAAAATAAGTTGGAAAAGATATGTAGGACTAAGAAATATGATTATTGATGAAAATTGATTGAAATTAGAATTTTTGGAGAAGCGTGCACACACTGCACATAACAGCTTAAGTGACTTTATTTAACGGAATGACCGAAAAACTTCGGATTCATCTGCTCAATGGAAATTAAAGGACTTTATTTAACGTTAAAGTTTGGATTTTTTAAATAGTCTAGGAATTAATTGGAGTTTAGTGGTTTAAACGGGAGATTCGAAATAATTTGAATTGCGCGAGGTGGCGAGCGGGACCCACCCACTCAAGTGGACAAAGCCACATGTGCATTGTCACTATTCATTTTTTCCTCCCCTCCTCCCTTCCTCTCCAAACCCGCGGCCTACCCCTTTGGTGTGCAAGTTTTTTCTTATTGGATTTTCTCAACCAAATCTCCATCAAAACTCAACTTCCATCACATGAAAATTTAAGTAGAATGTCTTCCAAACCCAACCATGCTACTCTCAAGCCTTGAAATCCTCTAGTGTTGCAGAAAAGTGAGACCCATTGCCACAAAATTTTGAGGAAACTTGGTGTTGTTAATGTTGTTTGATCAAGCCATTGCTTGGGTATTGTGTGGAGGAGTCTTAGGCCTTGATCCTTGGTAAGTTTCAAAACTTTTCATTGGATAAATTGGTTGATTGAATTTATGAACCCTAAGCTATGTGTATGTGGATTGATGTGGTTGGGGACATCAAATTGAAAATGTGTATTAGATAAATATGTCTTAGAATGATGTTTTATGATGATTGAGCTCATAAAAATTATTGGAGAAAAATGATTTAACTTCGACAAATTTTGTGTTCATGAACAAGACTTTGTGAATGGAGATTGTGGGGTGATTGTATAATTGAGTTGTGGAGTAGTTGTATTGGTTAATTATAGGTTGTATGATGTGTTTGAAGTGTGGAATTGAATTGAATACCCCTTGGTATATGGACATGCACAATTCGGCCATCTAAGGAAAAGTGAAGGAAAATGTTGTAAAATTCATATAATTGGTGTTGTGAGGATTGGAGCTAAGTTTAAATAGGTTGTGTGATGGTGTGATGCATGTGAATTGGAAGCAAAATCATTGAATGTGTGTGGGTTGTGATTTCGGCCTAAAAGAGGAAACTAAGGAAGTTGAGGTTGATTGGTAATTTAATGAAGTTGGGAACTTGAAATGATGTTGTTAGGAGCTTGGGAAACCATTGGGATGTTGGAATAAATAAAATTAACAACCTAAAATCTGTAAAAGGGCCTTGAAGGCCGAATTGTTGTGGTGTGTGGGGAAGTGTAATGTTATATTTCAACTTGATTTACAATTGAATTGATGATCCTATATGTGATCATTGTAGGTTGCCTCCCACGGACGTGATCCTTGAGGATTGAGCTTAGTGGATTGCCTTTGGTCCTTGACTAAAAGGATTGTGGTAAGTATTTATGTCAAATTGCATGAATGCTTGAATGACCAAGTGAGTGGTCTTTATGTGGTTCTAATGAACGTGAGAATGACCTTGTGTAGGCATTTCTGGGTGGATTGAGTTATTGTGTAACTTGCTTTGGAGCTACCTAGCTTGGGAGCTTCAAGAAGGTAATCCCTTGGTACTGGGGTTAATTCCTGTGTGTGCTCCACCATGCCCATTGGGGTAGTGGTTGAAGGTTGTATGTCAATGATGTCGTTATAATATGCTCATGCATATGTATATATATGGGTACATAGGATGTACCATATATCTGACCAGTAGATAGATTGTCTTAGGCGTTACGGACTTCTGCTGGATGGTCTCCGTGAGGAAGTTCCAGTTGGCCTGGGGCCATAGAGATGTTATCCGTTGAGGAGCACTCAAAGAATGTCTCGGGTGTATTTAGATGGAGGGTGCCTTGGATTATGTTCTGGGAACACATTCTTGGATGAGAGCCCGTAGGCTATATGCCGAGACCAATAAGCCAGATGTTGCGTGATTTTAGCTATGACCATTCGAGCTTCATCGCATGTTTTCTCCTTATGCACCCCTACTTATCTAAATCCTTTGCTATATCCCTTTTTGGTTGTTATGATTCATTATTGTATATTTACATCTGAGTGAGCCATTGGGCAGAGTGATCTCAAGAACCTCTGGGTTACTGAGATATATTCGTATATCTCACCTCGCGTTTGGGTATTATTTCAGGTGGTTGTAGCGAGGCAGGAGCCATGGGCAAGAGGCCCACATGATGAGCTTTGGAGTTGGAGAGCTTTTGTATTTTGAGGCCACTTTTGGCATAGGCTAGACTTAAAGCATGAACATTGTATATTGCATATTGCATTAAGGGATATACATCTTGTCATATTTGTTCATTCTACATTTTGGCTAAGTTTAGTTGATTATATGTCTTGTTGTATTTTGAGGATTTCATTGTATTTATGTTTATAATTTGGAGAATTGTAATATTATGATCATGGACCTTATGTAATATTGTAAATCATGTATGTGATGAAAGGGAAATAAGGCTATTTTAGGTTATGATTTATATGCAAATTGCCAAGAATGCATGCAATTGGATAATGTGATTGTAATTAGTTTAAGTTTTGATAAAGTTAAGTAATGGATTGTATATGGATGAAAATATTGTAAATTGTTATGGGTTGTAAGAGCACCAAGGCATTGTTCGTCTTTGTGTGCCACCCTTGTCTATTAGATACCCTTGAGGTTTAAAAACACATTTTTGATAAAGTGGGATAGGTTGAATAAACAAAGGAGGTGCCGTAAAAAATTATACTTAAATGGCAGTTTTTAGGCTAACTTTGGGAGAGCATATTTCTCTGCACGAAGGTCGAATAAGGAGGTGAGACACATCATTTTGAAGCATGAGATGTCAGATATGTTATTTCAAAATTTGGTAGCATTTGAAGCTGTGTACCGACCTGTAGACGCGTTTGAGTGAAGACTACCCAAATGGCCCTGCACGTGGGGGCTGTCAGGTCCCTGTTTAGCAAAAACAATTTCTCCCTCAATTCTTACTCAAATTAGGCTCATGATATCTTAAATTAAATCTTAAAGTGTCTAGTTTACTGTATAAAGATTTTAGAGAAATTGATTGAGTGGTTTGTTCAGAATCGCAGAAATGGTAAGGTATATTTGGTGCCCTGTTTGGAGTTGGCTGGCAGCTTTGTTTGTCCAACTTCAAATGGTGATAACCGGAGCAAATGAGGACTTTATGAGGCGTGTGATACCTTGTTGAAAAGATAATTGAGTTTAGAATAACATACTAAAAGATGAGAGGTTTGTAACATGGATATTTCGCACAGTATCCAAAAGACTGAAGCATGTTCAGTTATAGAAAAACCGTAAAAGTGAGATTTATGCTAAGTGAGTTTATGGGAACCGTTTAGTGGCTTAAAATAAGTAATGTATGATAATTAGGCATTTATTTTATTTATTCCGCGTTTAGAATTCAGTTATAATCACAACTTATGTCATTACGTTTTATTATTATTTTTTAAACGCTTACGTAATGAAAAGAAAAAAGTTTACTCGCATTTTTAAATGAACTGTTGTGATTGTAACTGCACTTAATATCATAATCAATGTTAACAATACCGATATACAACCGGCTGTTAAAGGCTTAACGAATTGGCGCTATTTGCGAGGGAAGACTTTCATGAATTGGTGCATCTTGCGCGAATATGTAAGAGAACATGGAGTAGTAGGCTCCAATATAAGAGATGGAATGGCGCTAGTGGCGCCAATACGAAGAAAGTGTGGCGCTAAAAAATTTAATGAATAATTGACCATATATTCATATGTTGACTTCCAATGACCATTCTTTTTGAAAGCATAGGCTGATTTCAACCTTTGAAAAGTCAAAGCTCCTTTTCTTTTAATCATTACAAAGCCTACTCTTTATCTTATTGTTTCACTAAAAGTTAAAACTGACGTGAAGCTGATGACTTACAAAAATTCTTGACACTTGTTGCGATACGACAAGTATATCGGTCGTACAAGTAATAGAATAATGAGTAGAGTTATCGTTCTCACAAGGATTAAATGCACCAATCACTATTCTCATTATTCCCCTTAATTTGGACATATCCAACTAGTTTGGAAGAGTAATTTTTACTAACAAAATTAAAATAAAGACTATTGCAATTTAAAGTAATTCAAACAAAGAATGCAGAGAGCTAAGACAGTTTTAATAATTCAATAACGGTAACTGTAGCTAGAGTATATTTCACCTCTGATCCTCCTTGAGTAATTTAAATTAATTTCAATAATATTTTATCTTAATTGTTTCAAACAATTCATCTTCTTAATAATTGATCAATTAAGTCCTAACGTCTTAGTGCCTTTAACCCTTTAATCCAATTAGAATCTTAATATCTTAGTAATTTCTTTCAGATTAAGCCTTAAACACGATGAATTATAAAAGTTTGCAATTTCTACAAGCCTATGTCTAGATCATGCAA
Source organism: Gastrolobium bilobum (assembly GCF_033153095.1). Lineage (NCBI taxonomy): Eukaryota > Viridiplantae > Streptophyta > Magnoliopsida > Fabales > Fabaceae > Gastrolobium > Gastrolobium bilobum. The sequence goes on along the minus strand of NW_026895085.1, from coordinate 122,846 downwards.
GAATTGGTGTTTACCCTTGTCAGAATTAAAATCTCAATATGCCTATTGTGAACAATAATCCTCGAATCCCTATATAATTGATCAAGTCATACAAGGATGCATAAAATTAATTCCAAGGTAAAACACAAATAAGATGAGGCAATTTATTAAAGAAACAATTTGAACCAAATAAGGATTCACGTCAAATCCATATCCCTAACTACAAAAGAAACTTAGCCAGACATAGCTGGCTTAAATAAAACAAAGAAATAAAAAAAAAGTAGAAGAAATCATGAAAAAGAATAAGAAAAGAAATCAATATTGCCCAATTCTTCAAGTCTTCTCTCTTTGAAATTCTCCAATCTCCAGCAAAACTCCTCCCTTTCTAAATGTGTCAGCCTCCGCTTTTGTTTCCAATAGTTGCATTTTAATAGTGATGAAATCATATCTTTTAATTTTCCATAAGATCTTCAATGGAATCTTCACTAGAATTTTCAATCATATTTTTAATCAAATCCTTAAAATCTTCCTTTTTATATTTAAAGGAAAATTTTCCTTAAAAATATTTAAGAGAATCTTCAACAAGATCACCAATCAATTATATGATTCAGAAATACAAAACAAATCCACTTGATCTCTCCAATTTATCTTTTTATTTAGCTACAAATTACTGCAAAATATAAGAATTTTTATGAAAATATTACTTAGAATAAAATAACACTTTAATTATAATTCTCATAAATTTTAATTATTTTTAAATCAATTTCATACTCATATTGATCCTTAATACATAACAAATTGGAGACACATCAACACCAATGAACTCCAAATCACCTAGAGATCATTCTCCAAGCCTTAAACCATGAAAACACTCAACTTTTCTTTCATGAACAGTACATAGGTCGCAGCCTTCATGAAGGGAAATCAAAAGATTCAAGGCTTCTTAGAAGAAACAAAGCTTAGGGTTTTATTCATTAGGCTTCAATGATCATTTTTTGTGAAATAGTCATGATGTTTTTGTGAAGTTTTCTAAGAGAAATGAACTCTCAAAGCTCTTCAATGGTGGTTGTTCATGGAGAAGAAAGGAAGCAAAAATCTCAAGGAGATGTAGAGGAGAAACAAGAAGAAAAAACAATTTATAAAGCTTAAAAGTTAACTAGCCACTTTTGTTGAATTTCTTAGATTTTTAAACTAATTGAATTTGATAACTTATTAATTAGTCATTCTTCCTTCTATGTAGGTGTAGATTTTTATGGATAGCAAGTGGAAGAACCGACTTGCTCATGGAGGAAGCCTAGTAACTTAGTAATTAAGCTTACTTTGTCAACTAAGTCATTATTTTGACCTATACAGATTCTTATTGGTTGATTTTAACATAATTTTGACTTATTTTTAATTAATTATCTAATCATAATTTGACTAATCTAAGATCACTTTAATTCCATAAAATTCTCTAAAGAATTTAATTAAACCATCTAAATCAAGTTTAGACGTAATTTTGACTTACTTTGACTTTATAACACTTAACTAATTTTTCGTTGGTTCTAATTTTATAATATTTGACTTAATTCTTTTAATCTTTCTATACACTATATATTTAAATTAAGAACACTTATAACTCATAAAATTTACCAGATAATTTAACTAGACTAACAGAATTCAGTTCAGACCTAATTTTGTCAAATTATCAAAATAACCATGTCTTTCATCAAATTGACATCTATGTTCCAACACATATTTCATACTCTTATCTAGGTTCTAATTGACTTGTTAGGCATGAATTGTATTCATATAATCACTATCATGTAGATTACATGATAAACTTGTCAAATTCTCATTGATCCTTCAATTAACTCTTAAACCTGTCAGATTCTCTTTGATCCGACCATAATGTAACACCCCCAATTTACAATCGGTTTGTTAATGTTCATAATGGTATATAAAGTGCTTCTTGCTTAGATAAAATAGCGAAAGACTTAAATAAAGTATCACTGTTACGCCACGTAAAATGATGACTTAACTTTTTTCCAAAACTTTATAATATGTACAGTCTCATACCTGTACAGAAGTCTTACTTGAATCCATGTGACCATAACCAATGGTCAATGACTATCCGAATGTGATAACTTGCACTACTCGGATAGAGTGTGACGGACAACATAACAGCTATAATCTGGACAACTAGGGATAAAATCCCACAATTAAACTTGATACCTGATATCCAAAAAATCATATCTAATACACCTGAACTAAAGTACGGCTCCATGCCATTCAGATTATATATAGCATGTACAATACCTAAATACAAAATTCATGTCTCTAAATATACAAATAGACATACGCAAACACATGCCTCTCAAAATAGATAATGACTGAAAATATGCATGATCATATCATCTCATGCTCACAAAATAGGATATACAGTTATTCTGAAAATACTAAGCTAAATACATGCTTTAGTTGGATCCTCTAACCACCCTGAATAGGCCTCTTGCCCTGAGAGGATTCCCTGCTACTTGAGTACCTAAAATATATCCCCATAATGCGGGGTGAGAATGAATCTCAATAAACTCTGGGTTTATGGAGCAGTCTCCATCCATGAGTTCACTTTCTGCATGAAAGTCAGATACAAAAATATAGATAACAACATGTAATCCTACAATCACCAAACAACATGAAATCTTGTAACCTTGTAACTTGGATACTTTCGAGGCTTGATCCCTCTTATAAAGTACCAACTTGTAATTGTTCTATGGCCATGAACCTTGATACAAACCAATCATGTACCTTGAGACAAACCTTGAGACATCTTGTATACTTGTCTACTTGAATAAAACACATCACATCACAACATGTATTTGTATACTTGAAATAAACATTTCAAATCACAACATGTACTTGGCCTACATGAATGCAACTATATTAAGTTCTCACATTAATCACAGATTATATATAACAAAACCATAATCCAATGAACTATGGTGGAACAACAAAGACGGGGAAAACTCCTAAACAGAAAGCTTACCTGACCAAAAGTTTTTCTTGAAAAGTAACTTGAAATACTACTAGCCTGTACTTGCAACTTGATCTTCCAATGTCAAATCCATTGATTGCACACTAGAGTCGTGAATAAAATAACATTAATCACTACATACTTGTTACTTGATCTTGAAAAATCAACAAGTTCATATGTGAATTTCGAAACTAACTTGATAGTAGTTCACATGGTTATTCCAATACACTTGATCTTGTTAATTCATGCCATCAAACAAGTCTTAAACATTTTTATCTTGTTTTGTACAATTTCTTGCAAATTAGGACTTACACATGATACTGGGTTTTTCAACCTAAAACCTACTTGAAACATGCTTGATTACACTTGATACTTGACACTATACATTTGCTTGTAATTAAATAACATTGTAAGTCATTTTCTTTAGTATGACTGAAGCATATATGTGTATATTCATCAAGTATTCTTGCTCTCTTGCATCATCAAAATACCTTAATAAACTTGAATTCATCTAAGGTTTAATAACCCATTTACTTGACATGAAATTAAATTCATAACCACTAGAAATTATACATAACCAAATGAGGTTTTACACATTTAACTTGCTTCTATTATCATCCAACCATCAACTTACCCAACCCTAATCACGATTTCTCATTAACATAACATGAAAACAACTTCTTAGACAATTATTAAAGCATGGCCGAAATGCTAACATAGATTTCCAACCTTGACAATCTTCATCAATTTATTCATGAAAGTTCCATTTCTAATCTGATTGCCCTGGATTTTTAACATGTTATAGTAGACATATGTAGCTTTAATTTTCCATAAACCACGCTCTATTTGTAGTCTTATAACTTCAGATACGATTTTTACAAAATAGGGGCAGATTTGATACCTAAACAAGGTTTATGAATCTTTTACAACTTCCAATGATTCAAACATGACTCAATCAACTCCGTGAACATCAAATACCATGAATACACATCAAAATATATCATATCCAAATGATATAACATATCCATGTTCAACCATATTCAAGAGAAAACCCTAAAATTATAACTTGAAAACTAACGGTTTAAACTTGAATTTTTTGACACCAATGAACTCCAAATCATCTAGAAGTCATTCTCCTATCTTCAAACCATGAAAACACTCAACTTTATACCCATGAACAGTGTCTTGGTAGCTGCCTTCAAGAGGAGAAATCAAGATATTGAAGGCTTTTGAAAAGAAACTAAAACCATAGATAAGTTCCTAAGGTTTTAAGGAATATTTCGTGTGAAATAGTCATGATGTTTTTGTGAAGTTTTCTAAGAGAAATGAGCTCTCAAAACTCTTTAATGGTGGCTGGTCTATGGAGAGGAAAAATGAGCATAATTTTCGTTGAAGATAAGATGAGAAAGATGACAATTCAACTTATAAACACATAAAAGCTTTCTAGCCACTTTTGTTGACTTTCTTGATTTCTAACCAATTGAATTTTCTAACTTGGTGACCAATCCTCTTTCCCTTTCATTATATATGCTGAACAAGGAGTAAATAAAAGAGATATAACTGACCTAGGTGCATAAAAATCAAGGTAACTTAGTCATTAAGCTTACTTTATTAACTTAGTAATTATTTTGACCTGCATGAATTCTTATTGGTTGTTTCTAATGGAACTTTGACTTAATTTTAGCAATTAATCTATCATAATTAGACTAATCTAAGATCATATTAAGTTTATAGAATTTTCTAAACAAATTGATTATACCATCCAAATCAAGTTTAGACGTATTTTTCCCTATTTTCTAACCTAACTGATTGTTAACTTACTATATGGCAATAAAAGCACTGCATTCTTGATTAAAGTAGCGGAAGACTTAATATAAAGTATCACAATAGCTCCATGTAACTACGTGAATTAACTTTTACATTTATTATTTCTTTAGTACTTGCTTAATTCCTGGTTTAACCTAACTTGATAGTAAGGGTTGTTATACTCCTAACTCTTTCTTCGATGGTTCTATAAGCCACTCCTTCAGTTGTGAAGTCTAGGCGGTGTCTTCTCCAATTTGATTCATGCTGACCTGCAATGAGTATCAAATGGGTCGTAGTATTATCTACCATTACCAGAACGAATTAATTTCAACTTCTTTGTCATTTCTCTTTCAACCATGACATGGAACTCCTTGAATCTTTAGAGAACCTGGTCCTTAGTATTCAACAAATACACCCACACTTTGCGAGAGCGATCATCAATAAAAGAGACAAAGTAGTAAGCCTCATTAAGTGATCTTTTCGACATGGAATAAATGTCCATATGGAGGAGGTCAAGAATATATTTGCGCCTTTTGAGATGATCAGGCTTCACAAATAAAATTCGGCAGTGCTTTCCAGCCAAACAATGAGTATAACTTTACTAGAGTTGTCCCTTCAACCCAAGTCGTAAGCTTTTCTTTGTCAATATTTGGAGCTATTTCTTGCTCATGTGGCCCAAATGCTTGTGCTATAACTCCGCATTGCATCCATCTTGGACTGTGTTAGCTTCTCCATCAAGTATTCTTCCCTGCATCACGTAAAGAGAAGTATACTATGGTTGTCCTTATATTCGAGCTTCACAAGGTAACACCTCAGATGGTCTTGTTCCTTGGAGTCTTCTTTTGGATCATGGACTCTAACTTCATCCATAACTCATTAGAGTTGTTATATTATGATATGTGCTGTAAAAGGGTTTTTGCTATGTACTTCCTTATCATGGCCACAACTTTTCTGTTCAGAATTTCTCATTCCATCTCGTTCTTTCGTTCCGACGTCTCTGTACTTAGGAGAAGCTTATACATGTCTTTGCAAAATAGATAGCCTTCCATTATTGGTCTCCAATGTTTAAAGTTGTCAGTTGTGATTTTAAATATATCTCTATTGTGAGAAACACAGATCTCCATCTCGTATTCTTGAAATCCTTCAAACTTGGGCCCTAATACCACTATTGGGATAGGGTCCCTCTATCAGCGATAGCTAGTAAGTTCTCCAAGTAGAGCCCATCAGTTTGACACTTGGAGGTCGATCTCCTATCAACAAGAAGAAAAATATAAATGTAGAAATTTGAGAAATTGAGAGAAGAGAGATAAACACTCAATGTTTTAAGGTGAAAAATCTCCCCTAATGTAGAAGAGTAAAAACCAAAAGACCTAGTTTAGAAATCTTTCACTATGAATAATGGGATTATAAAGTTCTTCTATAGTGACTCACTAGAGGAACACATGATTTCTTCACCCAACAAGGATGGAATACAAAGTTCTTCTCTGAAAGAGGTTACTTGCTTAAACTTTTCTCTAGAGGAATACTCACACTTGCTATAAGCTAACTAACAATTTGTTTAATAAGTTAACCTTTTACAAAGGAAACTCGTCCCATTTTTTACATGGGAAAACCCTTCATCTTTTTTGCAAAATCTTCACCTTTTTTGGGGTTGTTGGGACATTCAGCCATGTACATTAAATTGTCTTGAACGCTCAGCCACCAAAGCACTGAATAAGGAACATTTCCCTACAAAAATAAGTTTCCTTATGTTACATGCTTTGAATCTTCTTAGCCTTTGTTTAGGAGTTGGTTTTAGGAGGGGAAGGTTTTATTAATCTCTTCCCATATTTGTGAGTTTAAAAAAGTGAGAGAAAGGAATTGAGATTTTTCACAAAACCCTTCTTGTTCTTAAAACTAAAGTTCCCCCATTTTGGGGGGTTTGAAGGGAAAAATATTAGAAATTACTTTTCTTGCCTAAGTATTTAAATGTGACACTACTAGAAAAGTCCCAAATATCGATGGAATTTATCTACAGAAATATTCTGTCGAAAATAGTGACGAAATTTTTGACGAAAATCATATTTCGTTAAAAAAAGTTTCGTCGAAACTAAAGACGAAATTACAGACAGAACAAGATTTGGTTATAATCACTTACAAAAAAAATTTACGAAAAAAAAATTATGTCAAAACTCTTGACAGTTTCTAAATTTCGTTAACTTTTTCGTCAAAATTTTAAACGAAAAATATTTGCATGAAAATTTCCAATGGAACACATTTCCATCGAAAATTTCCAACAGAAAACATTTAAGTCAAAATTCTTGACGGAATCTAAATTCCATTGATGGAAACATTTATGTCCAACTTTTCAACAAAAAATATTTCCGGAAAAACTGTCGACGAAACACATTTCTATCGAAGATTTTCAATGAAAAATATTTCTGTCGAAAATTTTGATGGAAAACATTTCTGTCAAAAATTTTGACCAAAAAAAAAATCCGTCAAATTTTTTTACGAAATCTAAATTCTGTCTAAACTTTCGACGGAAACATTTCCGTCAAAAATTTTGACGAAAAATATTTTCGTCAAAATTTTTGACAAAAACACATTTTCAAGTAATATTTTAGAGGGAAAAGATATCCGTAAAAAAATTTGACGAAAAATATTTTCGTAAAAAATTTCAATAAAAAATTCGTTCAAAATTCTTAACGGAATCTAAATTTTGTCCTAATTTATACGAAAATATTTCCGTCAAATTTTTTGACAAAAAAACATTTTTGTCTAAATTTTCAACAAAATATTATCAAAAAAATTTACGGAAAACATTTCCTTCAGAAATTTCAACGAAATTCTTTTTTCCTTCAAAACTTTCGACGAAATTCTTTTTTTCTCCAAAACTTTCGAAAGAATTTTTTTTTCGTCAAAAGTTTTGGCACAAATTTATTTCCGTCAAAATTTCGACGGATAAAAAATTATTTCGCCTTACAACAAAAAAATTCCATCGAAAACATATTTTTCATCGTTTGAAATGTAGAAATTCCATCAAAAATATTATCTTTTTTTAGTAGTGTGGAAAGTACATAAATAATTTTAAAAAAAAATTAATTTTATTTTATTAATAAAGTATAATAATTATTAGTTTTTAAAGAAAGGGTAAAATGATAAAATTATCTCATTTTCCCCTATCTTTCTTTCTTACCATTTTTTACTCTCAAACAAGGGAAGAGAATACCCTTCGTTTCTCTTCCGTAAGTTCCCTTCCTTTTTCTTGGATTTCTTTCCTTCCCCTCCCCTCCAAACTCCCAAACAAAGCCTTAATGAATATTGATGACAATAGTTGTGAAGAGGGGGAGAAATGTAAAACACTTTGACACTAAAATGTAAAACACTTTGACACTAAGTTAGAAAGGGCACAAAAGAATGTAAAAAGAAAAAAAGAAAGAAGAAAGAAAGGGCACAAAAGAGTAGAAAGTATGAGAAGAATGACGAGTAAATGATAACTCCTTATCTAATGTTTATGATTGCTTTGTTCAAGTCAACTAATTTGGAAAAAAATCTCATATCCTATCTATTTAAGATAACCCTGATTATTTTATATATAAATCTCTCGAAAATCTACACATATATTTTACATTTTATGTTACGCTAGGATTGGAGAATATAGATATAAAAGAAGATTCCGAAATTTTCGGAGAGTGCAACTCTCTTTTTAGGGGTTGAACGTGTAATTATGCCTAGACCATATCATGTCCGGAACAAATACTAAAAACAACTCCTTTGGAAATTTTATTTTATTTTTATTAATTTAATTATATATATATATATATATATATATATATATATATATATATATATATATATATATATATATATATATATACACACTTGTGGCAGAAATCATGGTATTATTATAAATATAATTTATTTCAAGGTTATAATAGTCTTTTTCATTATAATTTTTTAATCTTTCAATTCAAAACAACATCATTTTGAGAGCGAATGTAGATAACTTATCTACATTCAGTGTAGAAACATTAAAGCCATATATATATATATATATATATATATATATATATATATATATATATATATATATATATATATATATATATAAAAGAAAACATAAACGATGTGTTGGTAGAATTTTAATGGCCTCACAAGTGGGAAATGAGGGAAGGATGATTATTGAGTGTTGCAATTAGGTCTAATCAATTCACCGCAGTCTCAGCTCCAAAATTAAAATCTTTGACCGAATTAGTCATCAACTACAAACGTTACTAATCAAAGTTTCAGAAATGTTTCAGACTAGTTTTAAATTTTTTCATAACCAAATAATTAGAGTAGTTGATATAAAAGCATGCTTACACAGCTGAATTTTGAACACATACGAATTAGTTTGACGAAGGCACGTACGAAAAAGGGGCAGTTTAATTTGTCTGTGTATTTTTAAAGAAATAATAATAATATTTTTTAAGGAAATTTTTTTTTCCTGCAACGATAAATAAAGTTATATTCAACAACCAAAAATAATGTCATTTTGGGTTTGGATAAAAAAATATAGAGTATTTTGAAATATTTTACTTTCTCTTTATTTTATGAATTTTACTAAAATAACTTGTATTTTTTTTTCATAAAACCCTAAAATAATGTTGTTTTGACATTGCAAGAGATAGATAATGTTATTTTTATAATAATCAGATAAATTAAAAAAATTAATTTTTTTCAGAATTTAGAAATGACAAAAAGTTATAAAAGCATTTATATCGTAACAACTTTTTTTTAGTTGAGTCAAACATGCCTTAAGTTGATATTCATGGAAATAGATTCTCTAATGTTAATAAAAAAATATATGATATGGTAGAATATCATAATCATATAAAGGTGAATCAATGGTTATGATTTTGTAACTATCTATTTCAATATATTTTTTCTCTCTTCCTTTGTTACCATTGATCCATTTTTATATGATTATGATTCCCTGCATGACCATGTCATTTTTTTTTAACATTAGAGGATCTATAACGCCCCGTTGTACACCCGAAAATGTTGATATTACTTACGATATTAAGCGCAGTTACAATCACATTGATTCAATTAAAACTATTGATAAACTTTTTCTTTTAAACATCGTTCATTTACATTTTAAAACATTGTTCATTTACTAAACATTGTTCATTGTTCATTTACTCTCAGTGTGCTGCCCGATTTCAACACGAACGTAGTTTAGTAAAATTGACATAACTCGAGCTACAAAGATCCAAATTGAGCGAGATTTAAACCTATGTGAAGCTAACATATAGGGATATAACCTTATAAAATATTAGAGCCACTGGATGAGTATATCAATACCAGTTTAGGATTGAAGTTGATGCTACAATTCCGAAAGTTCAGTTTCGTCAGCTACCTTGCGAGTTTAATAAATCTGGCTATACTTAACCAAATGATTAATGTAATATCTTTCCGGATAGCCCGAGACATCTAGTTTGTCATAATGAAAAGGTTAGAGTTAATGGTTAAGTGTAGTGGTCTTAATTTAGAGAATGTTACATGGTTACAATTACGGTTATGGTTATATTAAATACGGTTTTGTTTTAAAACGTAAATGAACAATGTTTAAAAGAAAAAATTTATCCGTAGTTTTAATTGAACCAATATGATTGTAACTGTGCTTAATATCATAAATAATGTCAATATTTTTGTGTGTATAACGGGGTGTTACAGGATCTTGATCTGATATTCATATATGTTTCTTTTTCATATTTTCAGTTACATTTAAAACTTTGACCGTTGTTATCCAACATTATATTAGTCAGAACTCATTTATAGCAACTTTTGTAAAATATTATTTAGGATAAAGTGTGTGTCATTTTAAAAGATGTAAAGTTATGTCATTTTAAGAGAGAGAAAGAGATAGATAAAGGAAGAGAAAGAGTTGACCAAAAAAAATAAAAGTGTAGGTCCCACCTCTTTGTGAGAGTGAAATGATATAAGTTGTATCATTTAAAAGGATAAACACTTTTCCCTATTATTTAATACCAAATAATTTACTTTTTTATACAAATATATTTAGGCTTTCATTTTATAATTATACTTCTTTTTTCGACGGATTTATCATGAATTTCGAACAAAAATATCCGACCAAAAATAACACATTTCTACTAGTGTCATGATTGAGTATAATTTTTTAATATAAAATAAGGGTTTAGTATGTGTCATTTTAAAGGATGTAAGTTGTGTCCTTTTAGTTTTTTTACTCTATGTACTCCTGATAGTATATAGTTATAACATGAAAAGTTTTGTTCACGTTAACTGATTGAGGAGGAAAAAAAACAACTTTAATGTTATAACTATGTACTACTGAGAGTATATAAAGCAAAAAAAATTAAAAGGACACATCTTACATCCTTTTAAACACAAAAATTTTCTTATAAAATAATTAACTTATGATAGCTTTGTACGGAGCATGGTCAAAAGTATCAAGATTCTATTGCTCCATGATGCCCAAGTGAAATAATATCTTAACTTGATATGATCTTGTGTAACTATGTAAGAGTTAGTTTATTATATTTTTTTTTTTTAATATAATTCATCAGTTCATTGATTACTCAACTAGTCTGATTCAAGATGGGTAGAATCATATAGACGACAAAGCTCTCCCTGCTAAATTTTAACACAGTTGTATTTCTAAGTATTCAAACTCGAAATCACTGATGAAATTAAAACAATCTCTTATCAGATCCACGTAATTGGTGGTATTTTATTATCATTTGAATGAAGTCATATAATACATAAGGCTACATACAGCTGCTTTAACTATATGCATCTAAGTTTCATAAGGTAAAGTTTTTAAGTAAAACTTAATGAAATATAAAACAATAAACTTTAAAAGCTATTACAAATTACTTAAAAAAGGTAATGTGGAAGTGACATTATTATCTACCTTCATGTAGTTGCATCTCAATGAATCCAACCTATCACATTTACGTTTGTCAAAATGTGCCACCATTTTCAGAAGCAGAACATAAAAACATCAATTAAAGAGCACCGTAAAGTGACCTCCTATGCAAGTAGGATCTGGATTAAATCATGGGAAAGTGTTTATTATAAAAACACTTGAATCCAAGGTAATCCTCCATCAACATCCAAAAACTAGTACTCAATTCAGTTAACACAAACAGACCAACCACACATCCAAAGGTTCATTTTCAATGGCAACCTTGTCAAGTTTAGTTCCTTTGGTGATTCTTAGTTTAGTTTTAGTAGTTGGAGTCATGGTAGGTGGTGCTGAAGCAAGGGCTTTCTTTGTATTTGGTGATTCACTTGTTGATAGTGGAAATAACAATTTCTTGGCCACCACAGCACGTGCTGATTCTCCTCCTTATGGAATTGATTATCCATCTCGTAGACCAACTGGCCGTTTCTCCAATGGCTTCAACATTCCTGATCTTATCAGTTATGTTTTCATATATGTTAACACCTCTTGAACCCTTTTTGCTTCAACATTCTTTTTCTTTTTCTTTTTTAAACTTCAATTCCATCATGCACATTTGATTACCCTTTTTGTTCATGTAGCTTTGCCTAATATAACCAACTAAGCCTAGACACATAAGAGTGTATATCTAACTAGTTGAATTGTTACAGGTCAGAAACTTGGTGCTGAGTCAGCATTGCCATACTTGAACCCACAATTAAGAGGAGAGAAGCTCCTAGTTGGTGCCAATTTTGCTTCAGCTGGAATTGGAATCCTTAATGACACTGGAATTCAGTTTGTAAGTTGATTCTTTACTTCCTATGATATATACTATCTAATAAATGTCAATAAAGCATGTTCAAAACCTTATGCATCAGCATATGTAAACACAGGGGAAGGATCCATTTACAAATTTTTGTTACAAATTTATGCAAATTGCACTATGTTCTCCCGGGAAAAGATAGTGTGATTAGTGTTCTCCCGGAAGAAAATAGTGTAGTTTGTAAAAATTTGTAAACAAAAAAATTTGTAAATATAACTTGCCCCGTAAACATAACCCAATTAAGGTTAGAAGTTAGAAAATGATTAATAAATGCAACTTTTGCAGGCAAACATAATAAGAATGTATAGACAGCTAGAGTATTTTCAAGAGTACCAGAACAGATTGAGTGGTCTAATTGGAGCAAGTAGAGCTAAAAGTCTAGTGAATCAAGCACTTGTTCTCATCACTGTTGGTGGCAATGATTTTGTAAACAACTACTACTTAGTGCCAATTTCTGCAAGGTCACGCCAGTATCCACTACCTGAATATGTCAAGTATCTCATCTCTGAGTACCAAAAGCTTTTGCAGGTAACACCCCATCAAACACTATTAATGGCAGAGTTTAAATAACTCTATTAGACTTTATAGCATAGCTTGTCCAAACAGAACTCTTGTGATTCCTATTTGTTTTTATGTAACAATATACAGAAGCTATATGATCTTGGAGCTAGAAGAGTTCTTGTGACAGGCACAGGACCTTTAGGTTGTGTTCCTTCAGAATTGGCACAACGTGGCAGAAATGGACAATGTGCTGCTGACCTACAAAGTGCTGCATCATTGTATAACCCTCAACTTGAAAACATGTTGTTACAACTCAATAGGAAAATTGGCAGGGATGTTTTTATTGCTGCAAATACAGCACAAATGAATAACAACTTCATCAATAACCCCACAGCATTTGGTACTATCCTACACACACTACACTACACTAAATAATTTCCATGTGAAAATAGTCATAAAGAAACAATAATTGACATTTATGTTGTTGATTTGGACAGGATTCATAACATCAAAAGTAGCATGTTGTGGGCAAGGACCATATAATGGTATTGGGCTATGCACACCACTCTCCAACCTGTGTCCCAATAGAGACTTATATGCATTTTGGGATGCATTCCATCCATCTGAAAAGGCTAATAGGCTTATTGTGGAGAATATTATGTCAGGTTCTAAAACCTACATGAACCCAATGAATCTTAGTACCATCTTAGCTTTGGATGCTACCACATGAAGATAGATATTTACACCAACCCAATAAATCCAAGCACTCCTTATTGGATGCTACTTCATGATGTCTCTCATTGCTTTTTTTTTTAATTATTGTAATTGTGATTTTCGTAATCCTTAATATGTAATTGCAGAACATAATTAATGGAAGGCAGAAACTTCCATTTACCTAGTGAAACAATGGAAAATAGAAATGGTGAATTCATTCCAAAACTGTTATTCTGTTCTTTTTTTTCGTCTATTGGAGCACCCTTGGCAGCTACATGTGAAGTACTAATTATTAGTTTATGAATATCGATATTAAAACAAAAATATTAATATTTTTATCCTTTATTTTTTTTTAATTTATTTACAGTATTCGTGCACAATCTTTATCCTTTATTTTTAAAAAATTGCGGTATTCATGAATATTAGCAGATATTTAAGAATTTTAAAAATTAAAAAAAAATAAAATAAACATTAACATTAACATCACATACCACAAATTCATTTAACAATTTTTTTAGTAGATTCATTCAACAATTCCAAACTCTTATAAAATTAAAATAGTTTACAAAATTTAATTGTAAATCAATTTATATAAATAATTATTACACGATTGATATATATTTCTTTTAATAATTTTATCATTATGATTTTATTTATTAAAAAAATCATCATAAAATAATTTGACTAGATAATCCGAGCCTTTATGTCACCCACTTTTACTACAGGACAAGATATCAATATCGTCCTCACTCTCATATAATCACTTTAACTATATTGCAGCTTACTTTTATCCATGATTTATAATACACTAACATCCAATAATTGTTCACTCAATTGCATGCATTATCAAATAATCTCTACAACCACCTATATATATATATAAGCAACACTGATGCTCTAATATTTTACTTTTTGTTTTACTTCACCTCTATCTAATAATACTAATTTGAGCGCTGGAATCATCACACCTAAACCCCCACTTTATTTTTCATCACAGCACATGATGAAGTTACATAAGAATCTTTTTCTTTTTTTTTGGAAGATGAAGTTACATAAGAATCTAATAGTGATCATGATTAATATTTAAAAAAGTGTTACATACATTTATTTTTGAAAGAATATAGGAAATTTAAATTCTTTGTCTCGAGCACATGAGTACAGTAACAAATAATTCTTCTTTGATAATTTTTTTATTTAACACAATGAAAATTTAAATAAATAAAATAAGTAGCGGACTTAGGGGAGGGGCGTGGGCTGGTGGTCTCCCCTCCCTAAACTTTGATATTTTTTTAATATATATATATATATAGAAAAGATTTTTTTACAAATTTTTGCAAATTAATATATATTCCCGAAAGTACATAGTGTAACCGAATATATTTCCGAGAGTACATAGTATAGTTAATAAACAAAAAATTTATAAATATAATCTTCTTTATAGAGCTTT
This sequence comes from Gastrolobium bilobum, assembly GCF_033153095.1. Lineage (NCBI taxonomy): Eukaryota > Viridiplantae > Streptophyta > Magnoliopsida > Fabales > Fabaceae > Gastrolobium > Gastrolobium bilobum. Next base: position 107,614 of record NW_026895085.1, on the reverse strand, counting down.
GTTTTAGTGGGTCCGGTACACATGGTCCCATTCCAAAAATAGCAAAGGACAAGGGAGTGGGAGGGAATTTTTAAAGAAGTGAGAGAAAAAAGAAAGCACATTTTTCCAAAAATAGAAAATGGACCACCCTAAGAAAATAGTCCCGGCTCATTTTAAAAAATCCCCTCCATATATATATATATATATATATATATATATATATATATATATATATATAATGACTGTGGAGCTTATCCTATTTTCTGGCTAGCAGATCTTGTTGCAATAACATTGGCAGAAGATCATCGTCTACAAAAAGCTGGAGCTTATCCTATTTTCTTAAACATGTAGTCAAAGCCTAGTATGGTAGCACCTTTTTGTGTATTAATGCAGGTCCATAGTTGTTCATGATCCCTGACCCGAACCCATTATTGGTTTTTCTATTGAAGGTGGTTAGTTTTATTATTTCCAACCATTTAGCAATTGTTTCATGATTTCCTCACTCCTAGTGTAATATTCTTCTATACAGTTATCCAATTAGCAAATTTGAGGAGGCTGAATAAACTTATAATGTCCATGATTGACTTAATAGGCTTTTCAGGGGCTAAAACATCTGTTCTGTGATTGTTTCATACGGTAAGAGAATAATATAAATTATTAATGTAATCTCACCTAATAGCTTAAGTTTTGTATTAAATTGGTTCTTTACATGATAATAGAGTTCGGTGTCACGAGTTCGATCCTCACTGCCCCTCATTTCATTAATAATTAATTTAGTATTGTGGAATTTCTTAGCACAAGTATTGTCCACCCTTCAAGTCCAGTGGGCTCTCATATGAGAGGGTGTATTAAAAAATAATATAAACCATAATGTAGCCTCTGTTGGAATATTCAAGTGTGATGGAGTCCCACATTGGTTGGTAATGAGCTAAGTGAAGTGCATATGAGTAAGAGGACCCATAAATATAATGCATTAAGGTTTTGAGTTGTAACATAGTTTCGGACCCACTTGATATGAATTGAAAGAAATATTTGTATGTAATTGAACTGAGTAATATCTGTACAAGAGTTCTCTATTTAAATAGACTAAAAGACCTAATAGGCTAAGCCCAAATACACTTATAGAGAATCCTAACTATTACAAAATAATAAAATAATTTTAATATTTACAATACTGTCCCTCAAGCTGATGAATGGATATTTATCATTCTAGGCTTGGTAGTAAGTTCTTGAAATCTATCATTAGGAAGACCCTTAGTTAAGACATCAGCCAATTGACGACCAGAAGGAATATATGGAGTAGTGATCAGTCCACTGTCTAATTTCTCTTTAATGAAGTGGCAATCAATCTCAATATATTTGGTTCGATCGTGTTGAACTGGATTGTGGGCTATGCAGATAGCTGACTTGTTATCACAAAGTAACTTCATAGATCCTTCATATCTCACCTTGAGATCATTGAGAATGATTTTCAGCCATAATAACTCACAGATGCCTTGAGCCATAGCTCGAAATTCTGCTTCTGCACTTGATCTAGCAACCACATTTTGCTTTTTACTTTTCCATGTTATAAGATTTCCATAGAGAAACATACAATAGCCTGAAGAAGACCGTCGGTCAGTCACGGATCCAGCATAATCGGCGTCTGTATAAACTTCTAAAGATAGGTTTCTTCCTCTCTGGAACAATAGTCCTTTACCTGGTGTGCTTTTCAGATATTGGAGAATCCTGTCCACAGCTCGCAAGTGTTTCTCCCTCGGATCATGCATAAATTGACTAACAACACTAACTACATAAGCTAAATCAGGTCTAGTATGAGCTAGATATATCAATCTTTTCACTATTCGTTGATATTGTCCTTTGTCAATTAGAGAGCTCTCATTTTCACTTCCTAGTCTGTGATTCTTCTCAATCAGAGTACTAGAAGGTTTACACCCAAGTTTTCCAGCTTCTTTAAGGAGGTCAAGAACATACTTTCTTTGACAAATAAATATCCCTTGCTTTGAATGAGCAACTTCTATTCCAAGAAAATATCTCAGTTTTCCAAGATCTTTAACTTCAAATTCAGCAGTCAGTCTTTTTTTCAGAGCACATTTCTCACCTATATTATCTCCTGTTAAAATAATGTCATCAACATAAACTAGAAGTATAGTGGTCTTACCCTCCTGAGAATGTTTAATGAAAAGTATATGATCCCCTTAGCTTTGTTTGTATCCCAATGAAAGCATAACTTTAGTAAATCTTCCAAACCAAGCACGCGGGGATTGCTTCAAGCCATACAATGCCTTCTTTAACCTACAAACTTTATTATCTCCATTTGTAAAGTTAAATCCTGGTGGAATCTCCATGTAAACCTCCTCTTCTAATTCACCATTGAGGAAGGCATTTTTCACATCAAATTGATTCAAATCCCAGCTAAAATGAGCAGCGAAGGACAATAGAACTCTTACAGTGTTCATTTTGGCCACTGGAGCAAATGTTTCTTCGTAATCAATGGCATAGGTCTGTGTGTATCCCTTGGCTACCAGTCGAGCTTTATACCTCTCAAGAGTTCCATCAGAATTATACTTCGGAGTATACACTCATATGCACCCTACTGTCCTTTTTCCATTTGGCCTGCCAACAACTTCCCATCTATTATTCTTCTCCAATGCAATCATCGCCTCAAGCATGGCTTGAACCCAATTATCATCTTTTAATGCTTCATGTACTGATTTCGGGATTGAAATGGAGTCAAGTGCTGTAATAAAACTTCTATGCTGCATAGAGAGATTCTTAGAGGAGACAAAACGAAAAATAGGATGTTGGGTACAAGACATTTTCCCTTTCCTTACAGTAATGGGTAAGTCATCAGAATTAATATCAGTTTCAGGAATAAAAGAAGTAGTGTGTTCAGTACTTACCAGTGGTTCAGGTGATTGCAGTTGCTAGTGGGACAGTGTGGGTTGTTTCTTCCTTTGGTACTATAGTTTAGGTGTCCCAGTTTTGCATACTTTCTATCTATCAATAGGAGGCATGTCACATGAGGAATCAGATGAATTTTTAGCCTCAACAATTAAGTCTTCCTTCTCATTGTCATGTAGTGTAACTACTGGAGTAGAAGATGTAGGTAACACAAAGGGAGACTCAGACTCGAAGAAAATGGATGAAGCTTCTATATTGTTCTCCCCCTGAAGCTTATGGTGTAGAAAGTAAGACTCAGATTCATGGAAGTTAACATCCATAGAGAAAAAGAATTTACGACTCGAAGGATGGTAACATTTGTATCCTTTCTTGTTGGGAGCATAACCAAGGAAGACATACTTAAAGGCTCTAGGCTCTAATTTACTCCGATGTTGTTTGTAGATATGGACGAAGGCAACACATCCAAAGATACAAGACTGAAGACATAGCATAATTGGAACAGAAGGAAAAAAAAGAGGTTATGAGATCAATAGGACTTACATGGCCAAGGACTCTGGAAAGCAGGCGGTTGATCAAATAGGCTACAGTTAATAAGGCTTCTCTCCCGTAAGAGTTGGATACAGATGTTTGAAACAATAATGCTCAGGTGACTTCAAGCAAATGTCGATATTTTCTTTCAGCAACCCCATTCTATTGAGAGGTGTCCACGCATGTGAGCTCATGAATCATACCCTTATCTGAAATGAATTGTGACAGACGCTGGTTGACATAATTCATACCATTATCAGATCTTAATCGTTTAATACTTTTACCAAATTGTGTCTCGAGCATTTTATAAAATCGAATAAACAATTTTGGTACTTCTGACTTATCTTTCATCAATAATATCCATGTCATCCGAGTGCAATCATCAATAAAAGAAACAAACCACCTAGCACCTGAAATATTATGTACTTTAGAAGGGCCCCAAACATCCCAATGGATAAGAGTAAAGGGCTCAATACTCTTTATTGAACTTGAAGGAAAGGGCACACGATGATGTTTCGCAAGCTCACAAACATCGCAATGGAAGGAGTCAATTGATTGATCCTTAAACAAAGAAGGAAACATTGACTTCAATAAGCCAAATGACGGGTGCCCTAGGCATTTGTGATGAAGCCAAATCTGTAAGAATAAAGTAGACGGGTGATGACTCACCAATAATTGATTCTCGTTATCCCTTGTAGTATGCTCTGGAATGAGATAGTACAACCCACTCTGCTCTTTAGAAATTCCAATTGTCTTCCCCCGTGGTGATATCCTGAATAACACAATAAAAATAAGGAAGGTTGAATTTGAATGTTACCAGAACCCACAACTAATTTGTGGGATCCATCAACTACAACTATAGTACGAATACCACTAGTACGGCGATATGAAAGAAACAGATCAGCTAGACCAGTCATATGATCAGTTGTACCAGAATCCATAATCCACGAATTTTTGAAATTAGTGCAAGTAAGAAAAGAAAGAGGGTGTGTGATCTTACCAAACATAGTAGACCAGAACAGTAAAAACAAATTTCCCTTTTTTCCCTTTTTTTTTTGTTAAATCAAAAAATCAACAAAGATCAACAAAAACGCAAACCAAATGAAGTCCAATCAAAGAGATCAACACAGATCTAGACAGAGAAGGAAAAGACGATCAAAACGACGGTGGTAGGAGACGGAGACTCGTCGTCTCGCGCCCTTACGCGACAGTGATGTTGTCGGCGCGTGGACTTTGTGCGCAGAGAGAGTGGAGCCGGGTGGGAGCGCGTGGGTGGTCGGCCGGAGTTGGGCTTTTCACGGCGAGGTCGCCCGGAGGTTGTGGTCCTATCTGTGGCTGATTAAAGTTCAAAGGGTCGCCAGAAAATGCTTTTCCGTTGATGAACAGTAGCGATGGATTGTTTAGGCTGATCTGCTCGTTGGTTGAATGGAAAATGTCTGAAAACTTATAGATCTGTGAAAAAGGATTCGAATAAGGTCCTCTCGGTCCAAAAGGTCCCCGAAAAATTTTCCGGTGGTGGCGAGAGGAAAACAAAAGAAGGTTTCCACTCTAACGGCGACAATCGCGGAAGCAGAGTCCTCAGAATCAATAGCTTTGATACCAAATGTATTAGGATTTAGCCCATTAGGTCTTTTAGTCTCTTTAAATAAAGAACTCTTGTACAAATATTACTCAGTTCAATTATATACAAATATTTATTTCAACTTGGTATCAGAGCCTCGTGTCCTGGGCTCGATCCTCGCCGCTCCCCACTTTCTCTTGTGGAATTTCTTAACACAGGTAAGCTAGGCCTGATGCATCATCCACCTTTCAAGTTTAATGCACTCTCTTGTGAGGGGGCTTGTTAGTGTATAATATAAACCATTAAAGAGGCCCTCACCTAACAGCTTAAGCTTTTGGGTTGAATTGGTTCTGTACAATATAGTTGTTGAAACTTAACCCATTTATGGTGGTCTCCCGCCACGAGCTCCCCCCTGGGCCGCCTGATAGTGGTATCAGAGTCTGGTTAGGCTCAAGCTAACCTGATGATTTGGCTAGAGGCAGGTTGTGTATTTGGGCTAGGGTCCTCGATTGAGGGGGAGCGTATGTTGGATTTCACACTTTAAGGGAAGATTGTTGAAATATTTAAGTATGATATAGTCTCACATTGGTTGGTAATGAGATAAGTGAAGTGCATATAATATAAGTGAAAGGGCTCATGAACCCAATGCCTTAAGGTTTTGATTTGTAACATGGTACTGGACACACTTGATATAGTTGGTAAAGCTTAACCCATTGGTGGTAGTCCCCGCCATAGGCTCTCCCCTTGACCCGCCTGACAGCTTCACTTAATAGCTTAACCTTTGGGTTGAATTGGTGAGAATGTGGTCTCACTACAGTGATTGCTTTAAAGTATTTCTTTTGTGTAAATAATGGTGGCCTAATCTTAGCATTATTGTTATTGGTTGTATCTTGTTTCTAATAATATATTGAACACTCCGACTATAGCCAAGTTATATTGAAAAACCATCATGGTGTTATTGTATACACATAAAAAATAATGCTTTCAACGCAGATGAAAGGATAGTTACATTGTTTACTTTGCATTTAGTCCATAACTTAAGTCCCAGACGCAGACAAAGTCAACGAGGATCAGGGGCAGCACCCCATAGAGGCCTTGTATTGCTTTGGACCTCAGGATTATTTATAATTTCTTTTCTTTAGTAGTTTTGATTGAGTTCATGAATAACTATTGCGGGTTAAGGGTTTTTAACCCTATTTTCATTCGCTTATAACTAAGTACATTGTAACTAGTGCACTGAGGAGAATATAATAACAGACTTACATTGTAACTTGTTGGAGGTAACCTTACATTGAGGAGAACCAGGGTAAAACATGTCTCCTATTTTTTTCTTCTCTACTTTTTCTATTTTCGATTGTGTGTGTCATTACTTAGTTAATTGCCAAGAGAACTGCTATATTAATGACCTTTTAGTTAGCTATCAAGTTTTATATTATTCTTTATTAGGATGTTTCAGGCTTTCAGTACAAACTGCAATATGCAAGCCGTTTTGTTGGAAACAAGAAGCAATGTTGTTGAAGGTTTCATTCAGTCATGGATTTGCTTTTTGAGCTAATCATTCATCAGTGGCAAAGTAACGATCACCAAACTCCCCCAAGCCAGGGACCACACGAGAATCCTCATTTAGTGATGAATCAATCTCTGATGTCACAAGTTTAAGCATTGGAAATCTCTCACAAACAGCATTTATTCCCTGTGGTGCCTGCATCATGCAGTTTAATTAGTAATAGTGCAGGGAATCCAAAATGCACAAGCACAGGTAAAAATAAGGAAGCAGCAAATTATCAAAGTGACTCACTGCTATTAAATTTAGAAAGATAATGTTGGATTCTGGTACACCCTTCTTGAGAAGCAGAGAGATAGCTTTGACTGCAGAATTTCCTGATAATCATTTAACTATTAGACATTGCAGGAGAATTTAGGAAGCAAGGATACAATACTTGGATATGATATAACATGTAAAATTAGTTAAGAATATGATAAAAGTGCATAACATAGGTAACGAATGTTTTAAAAATTTAGCATTAATTAATAAAATACTGTCATTTATGTAATTATTGTGATATACTTATTTGCATTTGTATAATATTCAAAAGAAGAAAAGTAAAAAAGTTGCAAAATGTAACTAGGAATATCAGAAGTGTTGGTGAAATGTCTAACACGTATCCAACACAGGTAGGTCATGTAAAGAATAATTTCAACGCAAAAGTTTAAACTGTTTGGTGAAGGTACATTAATGGTTTTAGATTTATATTTGTGCAGCACAATTCATAAGCTCACCTATGTGTGCTAAGAAATTTCATAATATTTAATTTTTCATTAATAGAATGGTGAGCGGTGAGGATTGAACTCGTGACCACTTAGTCAAAAAAGCTCTCATATCATGTAAAGAACTATTTCAATCCAAAAGTTTAAGTTGTTGGGTTGAATTGGTTGCTTTACAGGTCAGCTATTCTAGTGGAGAATATAGAGTTATGCAATATAATCTGTTATACCTGTGGCAAGAACTGGATCAAGTAGCAAAACATGACGGCTTGCAATGTCTGATGGTAGCTTCTCATAGACTAACTGCATTACATTGTGAGATTATGAGATAATCACCCTAAGCTAAATGCAGCAAGAATAGGAAAATGCAAGTGGGACAATATATTGGCCTAACCTGCCGGCCGTTTGTGCCATGTCCATGAATAAGGATTTTACCAATTTTGATTCCCTTGCAGCATGCTCTTAATGCATTTTCCATGCTTTCTCCACTGATTTTAAAAAATAGGGAAGAGTATAATTCAAAGAAGAATTGTTAATAACAAGTTTGATATGTTTCAGACACCTAAAAATTAAGGGGGAAAAGTGTAGAACCAAAGGTTTTTTAACTCATAAGGGGGAACACATGCAATATGCATTTCTAGTACTGAGCAAAGCAACTAATGGTTATTTCAAAGGTTCATTTATGACTCATTGAGTATTCAGAGGCACAATTCAGAGTGAAAAAAATTACTTTGGATTTGTGGACACAGATGGTTATGTTCACTTCTGTGGCTAACATATCTCAAATTGTCATATCCAGATGGGAACTATGCTTTGACCTTTGGCATTCCAGGGCAAGAAGTCATAATATTTTCAACACCTCATGATGCTCAAGACTTGGTGTATCACTTATTAAAGCTAGAAAAAAATAACTCACCTAACTGCATTTATTCTTCCGTTTATTTATGGTTATTGCCTCCTAAAGTCCATTTTTTCTACTTTTAGAAGAGTACTTAGGGGAGTACTAAAGATATGCTCACTGATATCATTGAGTTCTGAACTCAAACTTCAGGGACATTTAATGGAAATCTATAGAATCAAGGGTATCATATCATGCAGGATCTTTTATTCCAAAATTGATTAAAGGGGAAGGATCCGTTTACACACTTTTTTTACAAACTCTTACAAATTACACTATGTTCTACTGGGAGAAGATAGTGTGATTAGTGTTCTCTTGGAAAAAGATAGTATAGTTTGTAAGAGTTTGTAAACAAAAAAGTTTGTAAATATAACTTGCCCCTTGATTAAAACACTTAAAATTAAGTACCTTCTAATGACTGATACTCCGCACAGCCTGCTACAGAAGACAACACCTGAGTATACCGATCCTGAAGCCATAGGATAAAACTTAAGAATACTTCACCCCTTTCAGTGGTAATATTATAATTAAATTATAGTTACACATACTCTGTGAAAATAAGTGCACAATTTTTACCCAGGAAAAGTTTTCTTTTCTATTCCCTTTTTTTCTTAATTTTAGCACAGGGTTAGAATGTTTTCTAATGCCTTAACTATTTGAGGAGCATGTAATAGACAGACCCCCATTACAACCTAGAGTAAGAATAGTTTGATACATTGAAGCAATGGTCTAGTGTAACATAGTTTATGAATAGAGAAATTGATCTTGGAATAAGGAATTTTTGTTGTTCTATATCATTGAATATGTACCACATGAATCATAACATTAAAAATATAGTTAAAATGGGAAAAATGAACCGCATAACTGAGGTAATAAGTAATAACCACATGTTTGTTCTAACATAGCTACCTGTTGGTGTAATGACCTGCTTTTCAGTAAAAGGAAGGTGTCCCAGTCCATGCTCGACAACCTTAAAAATCAATACAAAGTCATCATGCTTCATATTTAAGATCATTTTCAGCATTATTTCTATTAATCCAAACTTTCTTACCAGCCTAATTAGACGGTCTGAGTAAAAGACAAAGTCATGCTTTGTTGTTCTGACATCACGGATGAGAGTATGCATTCCTTTTATCTGAGTATAAACAATGATGGCAATTCAGATTCATATATCATCATCATCATCATTTTCATCCTAAGCTTTATCTACATTCTATTTGTGTACAAGATAGAACATACATATGACTGATAATTTTACCTGAAATGTTGAAAACATAAGAAAAATGTTTGGATATATTTTGCACATATCATGCTGGCCAAGCTTCGTACGTATATTTTGTACTATCAAGTCAATGGCAACATCATTATCTCCTCCTCCTGGGATGATAATATCGGCATATTTTTTTGTTGGCAGTACAAAATCTTCAAAACTGGGCTTCACAAATCTGGAATACTGAATATTTATTTTGTAATTAGTCAGGGAGGATTCTAAACATTTTTTAAACAAATTGGAGTAAGTTAGATGCTGAAAAAGAGTTACAAGAACACTAAAACTCTTCAATTATTTTATCATATATATAATCAATATTCACATAATGCAGGATTAAACTTTCATCATTATAGATTGGTATATCTTTGTATTTCTAATTTAACTTCATTCACCTTTGACAAATATGGGATCAAATTGCATGCAAACAATTGATCTTTTAGATCATTATCTGATCTCAAAAGCAAGTAAAAAAATGTAAATTCCTTCATCCTTTTGGTATGTTTCATGGGTTCCTAACAGATGCAAGTGAAGGTGGTGGTCAAGACATAATAGACACATTACATTTTAGAGTTGCATCTATAAGGGGATTTGAATCTAAAAATGACTGAATGTATTTAATGGGTGTAGCTCAATTGGCAACACACGCACAATAGGTGGAAAGAGAACCTGGGTTCAATTTTCACCAAAAACATCTTTGGGGATGAGGGAGAGTTTTAACTGTGAGTAAACCTCAACTCGTGATTAGTCTCATATCCAGCTCAAAAAGTTGTAGCTTATAGGAATATCTCAGGGCCAACTTGTTTCAAAAAGGTAATTAAGGTCGGTATACCAAATAAAAATAAAAATTACTGAATGTAAAAAAATCCTATCAAATGTAGTGCTTAAGAACTTGATTCTAATTATTAACTTAATTCACAAGAAACCATATTGACATATTAAGAATGCTTCACTTTTATAGTCCAAATGAAGAATGCAGCTATCTTAGATCTTATTTACATTGATTAGATGGAAACTGCAACAGCAATGCGTCATGACTCAACCATGTAACTAAGGATATGTAACCTTAAATTAACTTCCCTTAATTCCCATTAAACATTCACCAGACAAAATCTCATGAAAATATGGTTTATTTTGTAAGTAGTAGCATTGTCCTTACTCTTTTTTTCTCCAGAAAATGTTACAAAACTTGCCACCAGAACTGAGAATTCAAATGGAAATTATACAAATGAATATATAAAAGAAAAAGTGAGTTCACTAACTTGGTCCAGAACATTCTGAATGTTCCTCCCACGTTCAATAGCAAGACGTTGAATCCTCCGTGTAAGGCGCACATCAGAATCTGCAATGCTTAAACCATGGTAGCATTTTTAATTCAAGCATATATTTGTATCACTAGTACTTATTGTAGTGCTCACTAATTGACCTGGCTAAGGGAAAAAAAATTTAATAAATAAATAACATTGGAAGACAATCACAGTAATTTCATGCTATAAAATTTGAACCATAAGGAAAAAAAAAATATAGAAGAAAAGAGATTATGATACATCATTTTCTAAGTTTATGATGCTACAAGATTTCTGCATTTTATAAGCCGAAAAAGAAAGAGCAGGAGAAATACAACAACAACAAAAAAAAAAAAAAACTATCACCATATTTATTGAGGCTTGGCAAAAAAGTTTGTAATGCTGTTTCAGAGCTCATGATTAATGATGTATCGTTTCAAATGACATGCTCAACAATGTAAACATTCTATTGGTAATTTATCTGTTTTCTTGTTCAAGTGTTGTCTGCATGGATAAGAGGAAAGAAGAAAAAATACACTCCTTGTTAAACCCCGACTAACAAGGATAGGGATAAAGACAACCCTTGTAAGAAGCCTTATTGTTTTCTAGATTTGAACATGTGACTTTTCAATTACAAAAGAAGCAATAGAATAGTTTTATCACTACTCTAAACTCGCCTTCTTATGGATGTTGGATATTTGTGGGCCTCGGGAATTTTTTTATTTTATTTTTTACTTTTAGTAATTTGAGATTTGAACATGAATAGCTACTATTTTTTAGAGTTTCTAATCCTATTTATATTTTCCTTATAAATAAACCTTTTTTGTAATGAGTGTGATATATAGTATAACATTGTTGGACGTAGCTCACATCGGGCAAACTAGGGTAAATCTGTGTCTCCATTTTTTATTCCCTTTGCTTTTTTCTGTTTTGCGATTGTGTGTGTGATTGTTTCAATTCCAACAATAGATAAGAGAGAAATTCAGGAATAACTAACCTCCATCAACAAAGATCTTCATGTTCAAAATATCACGGACACGAGGATCGTGAAGAACTAATATCCCTTCTAAAATTATGATATCTGCAGGATTAACCTACAAATGATCATAAAGAAAAGAATTGTGAAGACCCTGCAGATTATATCAACAGATCAATGCATCCAAAACAGTGACGTAATAACTTTGTTTCTTCTAACACACCAATCTCATTATATGAAATAACAAAAAGTACACACCAAAATGTAGATTAGTACCTCACGTTCAGGTTGAGTTCTCTTACGGCTCTTCATATCATAATTGGGAATGGTAACACCTTCTCCACGTTTTAATTTCTCCAAATTTGAAAGCATAAGCTCAGTATCAAATGCATCTGAAGATTAAGGGCCAATAATTCTTGTATTGGATTTTATTTTCTAACAAATTCTGTATCAAAATATGTCTTTCATATGCTACACAAAATTTGAAAAACCATTCATTATGTACTCACCAGGATGATCAAAGTTGTACTCGTTAATTTTCTGTTGCAACTTGTCACTCAAAGAGTGGTAAAAGGAGTCCTATAAAATCATGTGTTAAATGAATTATAAGTAAAATTTCTAGAATCAAACTTTGGCGTGGAAAAGGATTTGGACAAAACAATAACACTAATGATATGGACAGATACAATGCGCCCCTCCGCAATTGGATGCATGATCTAACCCAAACAACATCTAGGCAAGAAATCCTCTATAAAAAGAGAAAATCACCTCATCTAAAAACCTAATCTCTTCTTAGTTATTGTGTACACACCCCACCCTCTCTGTCTCTCTATCACTCGAGTGATCTCCTGTTTACGATTGTCTCTTCCATAAACACCGTAAACCCAATATCCAACATCAACCTCGGATCCACGAGATCAAACAACTAACATTTCACATTTCTGATAGGTAAGAAAAGTAAACACTATTCATTCATCAATTTATCCAAACAAAAAAAATACAAAAATTAGCCCACCCTGCTTTCTTCCATTCAACAAAATACTTATTAACAAGCTATGAAGCACCGATACTTCTTAAAAAAAATTTCAACTTATCGGATACGCTTATCAGAAACGTATCGGATACGTATTGTTTGGTAATCGACATCCTGTATCATCGAGAACGTATCGAAAACGCCGTATCGGTGCTTCATATTTAATAAGAGTACATATTATTGAAAATTAATTACTTGATTAATGAGAACTACACGTCGATCATGAAGCTGGGTGTTTATCATGTTGCACACAGTTGTTTTCCCAGATGCAGTTCCACCAGTAACACCTGAACAAATTTCATTTTTAATTTGAAAACAAAAATTTAGTATGAAATTGAAAAGAAAAAAAGGTTGTTAAGTGAAAAAAAAATTTGTTACCAATGAAAAAGGGTTGCTTGGGGGATGATGGAGCTTTGAAGGCATTATTAGATTGGAGCGAAAGCTTGTCCTTAACGCATTGATTCAATGGCAATGCAATCTTTTTCCCAGAACTGTTCATCTCTATTACCATCTATATAACTAAGATCTTTGTAATATACACATAACACATTTATCTATACTTGAGATCAAAACGCCCCAACACATACGGTCAAGGAACATTACCCACCTTTTATCTCTGCTAGTGTTTTGGGAAATTTGTTACTCGCTTATTATTTAGTTTAATTTGACTAATGTATACATTACTTTGCGTTGTTAGTTATTAGTTTCTATTTATAGAAATGTTATAAAGCGTAGATACGTTTTGGTAGATATAAAACAAAACGGAACACGGTTGAGGAATCCCATTGTGGATGGGTGAAATTTCACATTGGTTAGACTAAGTGAATACCATCTAAGTGAAGGATACATGCACCACATCTAATGCCTTAATATTTTGGGTTTGATTGTGATGTCCAAATCCACTTAATGTCGCTACTCACTTAGTCCATGAATGATGGTCTCTTCCAGCCATGAGCTCCCCCTACTGGCCCAGCAAACATAACATATGAGTTGTATGTTTATATTTGGTGCATTTCAATAATAAACACATAATAAGACATGGGTTAAAATAGTGGATTATTTATTTTATTTTATTTTGGTACAATAAAAAAGGTATACATGGGTTAAAAATGTGGTTTATTTTAGTTTCACTAGAAATGATGCATATTTTGTTGCATTTTATCCGCGCACTACAAGCTATCTAAATGATTTATTGTTTTCATGTTTAGAAACAAATAGATGTGGGTTTGATTAGTAATGTAAGCTCAAGTGTTGCGTAATGATGCATACATATATAAAGCTCTTCTTTATTTCTTTTTTTATAAATTCCGGTATCCGATCGACAACGGGTGTCGATTAATCCAAATTCGAACCATAATCAGAAAGGTGATAAAACTCTCCCAACTAAATATCTAACAATTATGTATCCAAGACTCGAACTCAAAATCATACTTTAAGGTTGTGATGTTGTTGTAGAGTTTTCTAATATTGTGGTTATGGGTTGTGGATGGGGGCTCCTTCGAGTGCTATGGTAGAAAGAAGGTGATAATTCACCTACAAGGACTCTGACATTCAATCTATAGGCAAATATAGTGGAGTATATGTACGTACTTACGGAGCGTTTGGTATAGGAGAAATTTTTTTTAATCTGGGAAATAATTATTACTGAAATATAGTAGAAAATATATTTTACTGCAATATTACTAAAAAGCTGTTTGGTAGACACATATTTTCCCGGAAAATTAAGTTAATTTTAATGAGTTTGTGTTTGGTTGGTTATGAAATATGAGTGAAAATGTGAGGTTATTTTACCAAAATAATCTCACCTTTACCAATTGATTCAAATCTTCTAACCAACGTTGAAATAGCTTCGGAACAGATCTGGAGACAAAATGAAACAGATATGGAACTGAACCTTATTAACCACATATGAGAAGCAGATCTGTACCAAACGCCAGCCACATTCGTTGAAATAGCTCATATAGTTCTTCATATCAACCGCTTCATAGATCCTGGATCAGACTTCGAACGACTAGCAGTGTTTGATGGTAGAGTCCTCTGCACGTTGAAATATCATAGGGAGCTGTTGTTGCCATATTCACAAACTGAAGCCACCAACTCCATTTGTTCAAAGAGCCTACAATCAAATAAGGTTATTTTGGTCCACCTATTCACAAATATTTTTTCACATGCCCGGGTAACCAACTATTCCACATTTTCTTTGGGCTTCCTGCAACACTAGCCGTACGAGTCTTAACACACAAAAGCAAAAAACGGGAGATTTGTTTACCCGGAAAACTTTTTCCTTTTTTTGATACCAAACGTGGTATATTATGCTTCCCAATATTACTTTCCCATGGAATCAAATATAATCCACGTACCAAACAGGCCCTTAAGAGCTTATGCCTCTACATTTATAAAGTTTTGGTGCGTGTGATATGACCCAACAAATAGCTAACAGAGAGCAAAAGCCTTCGTGATAATCGTCTAGTTTATCTCTTTTTCTCATGAAAAAAGAAGCATAAAAATTCTCAAACTATAGACAATATCATGATTTATCTCAATTTTAATACATTTATGATTTATTTAAGATTTGCAGATTTTTTTATTTATTTTATTAAGATTTTTGGGCAATTCATTCCTATTTTTTATTATTTTCATATCAGGAATATACTCAAGATAATGAGCAATTTTATGCCAAGATCACGGACAAATATATATAGAACATAGATATATTTAGTGCAATGCAATGTCGCATCTCGCAGATCAATCGATCAGAACCACTGATTTGCGGATGATCATGTAATGGGGTATCCTTGGGAGTTTTTCAATTAGGTAGCATGGTTGGACCTAATTAATCAGGGATCCAATATACTGATCCAAAACAACATTATTATTCAAAGACTTGTAAAGGACTTGTGAAAATAAAGTTTAATGTCACCTTAACGAATTGTTATAATACAATTATGAATAAGACATCCAAAGTAAATATTCTCATATTTGGGTTCGTTTTTTTCTGCAATAAGCAGGATACGACGTCGTTTTGGAACGAAAATTATAATGTTTTGTAATTTTAATTTATTTCACAGTTATAATAGTCTTTATATTTATATTTTTTTAAGATTTCAATATCAAAACGACGTCGTTTTAAGAATAAATGCAGATAACTTATCTGTAGTAACTGCAGAAACATTTTTTCCTTAGTGATAACTTTTATAATGAATATTTGAAAGTCCACTAAAAATATCAATATGTTTGACAACTATTCTTAATATGGGTATTTAAAAAACCAAAACAAAAGTATGGGAGTTGAAGAAATTCCCACTTCTAAAAAATCATGTTTGTACTTTATTTAAGGTTGACTTGAGATGCGTTGAGCGTTGAAGGCACTTTAGCGGTGGACTCTGAATTTGAGTTTGAGGCAACATAATTGAACAGGGGACCATTATCCGTATGTCTACCTATGAAACGTCAAAATTTTGACATGTTTGGGAAATGGAGAAGATATATTTTCTTTATAATTTTCTATACAATAGTAATTAACTTGTTATTAATTACTCAAAGTAATAAGATATATTTTATATTAAATGAAATCGAATTATTTATAATTAGATATTAATTGAATTTGAATTTTTTAAATTAAAACATAAGAACAATATGGTTGATTAATTCAATATACAACCTTATCAAGGTATTATGAGTTTAGAAGGAAATAAATTGTCCATGAGTAACACGTGATATTGACACCTCCCTTAAATATATAGACTATGTTTTATATATAAAATAAATAAATAAATATTATACAAGAATTATTAATTTGTGTTAAAATGAATTGGCTTGGGAGGGAATTAATGAGGCATCTATATATATTATGGAAAGAATTATAAATTCTAGAATACTCTTTCGTGTATCCATGCATCGTGCAAGTTATCTCCTCCTACTAGAAGTAGTAATTTTTGTTTTTCTAACAATTTTATTTTATTCAAACATTAACCCAAAAATGATTGTATTTTAAAAACAAACTCCACATCCACATTCAGTTTTCATTCTCAAACTCAAAGCCATACACTTTCTGTCATCGTTTTAATATTTGTTGGGCAACCGGGGGAGCCTATAAATGAGCTAAGCGAGAATTTTCAAAATTATTAGTCAAGGGTAAGCTCGAAGAATTACAAATGAACATGTAAGAAAAACTGAACTGTGAACCGAAAAATCGACATTGTTATTACATCATAATATTATTACAGAATTTATAGCCTAACAATTAAAGAATAGAGTTTCATTTCATAAAGGAATTAAAAAAACTATTAAATCAAAGGAGAGCATTTTTGGTACCACAGTCGCAGTAAGTATTCAGTGCATATTTGCTTATGTATTTCTAGAATACATAGTGCACTATGTATTCTAGAAATACATAAGCAAATATGATCGTAGCATAGAACACTCGGTGCAACGATAGTATATTAAATTTTCCCATACAAAATGAGTGCAAATACAAATAGTGGGATGTATTGGTCGAAAAGAAATTAATAAAAAGATTCAGACACCGCATCTCAATCCAAAACCTTAAAGCATTAGGTTTATGGGTCATTCAACTTATATGAATTCCTCATTTAGTCCATTCATAACTAATGTAAAACTTCACTACTCACACTTGAATTTCCAACGGTAGCAATATTATTGATTGTCAGTGTCCAGCGTCATTGGCAAGTTGAATCGTCTCACCTCTGAAATCAACTATTAGATATTGACCCTAAGAGAGGTAACTAAAGAGGAACAAAAGAGAATGAACTCAAGATTATTATTCAGGTGATCAAAACATGTTACATCTCTCCCTTTTATACAACAATTCCCTATAATACAACTCTACTAAGCAATCCCTATAACTACTCATGTGATGAGTCACTAACATAACTGTTCACATGCAATTCCTATAACTACTCATGTGATGAGTCACTAACATAATTGTTCACATGCTTACACATGCCCACCACTAACACATGCTGATCTCTTCACCTAACATTCAACTTTATATTAAAGCTCATTCACTAAGTGAATGCAACTCTTATATTCATTAGTGAGTTACATACATAGTAATTGAGTCATAAGTGTACTACTTAAGTAAGAAGGTGAGAGATGCCGAATAGATTCTCTCAAATCTTATTTCAACATAATCATATACGTGGAAGATCTTAGTCATTTATTCATAGATTAACTATCATGAATCAATTTAATATTATTGACCGTTAATATATAAATAAATAGTTGAAATTTTTAATATAAGATTATCCATTTCTGTAAAGATGCATCTTCACGAGGCAATTAAATTTCATAATTCCCAATTTAGTGTAACTTCAAGTTTGTTTTTTCAAATGTTTTCGAAGAAGTTGTGGATCTTGTAGTTGTAACAATTTAGAGGAGTTTTTTGAAAAAAATTAATAAAATGTTAATAGGATCCGAGTATTAATTATGAACATATATAGCTTTTTTTCTATTTTAGTACATAATATATATATATAGCTTTTTTTAATATGAAATTCTGAATATATAACTTAGTGCTGGTCATAAAGTTAAAAAAAAAAATTAATGAGTTTTTCTTTTTAATAATGTTAGAAATATACCAAATGGTGGTAGCTCAGTTGGCGCATGGGAGCTAAGCAGGTGGGGGTGAGAGCATGTGTTCGAATCTCTCCAGTACCACCTTTGGGAGGGGTTTAAAGCCTTAATCCTGGACTCGCCCCGAATCGGATTAGTTGTGAAGCAATGAACCGATTGAAATATTTTCAAAAAATGTTAGAAATATTGGCTTAGATGCATGATTTATCTTAAGTTGGGGGTTAATGTCGTTGTTAAATTTGAACTGATCATTGACTTTGTCCGAGTACTGGTTCAATAAGTTATCAATACAAATTATGAGTTACTAATCAAAATGATTAAACTTCATTCATATAAAAATGGGTTTAGTGTGTGTACTTTTAGAGGAGGTAAATTGTGTTCTTTTAGTTTTTTACTCTATATACTCCCAGTAGTATATGGTTATAACAAGAAAAATTGTTTTTTTTTTCACTTTTCACCTCAGTTCATATGACAGATGAGAGAAAAAAAAAAAGCAATTTTTTATGTTATAATTATGTACTACCGGTAATACATAGAGTAAAAAAACTAAAATGACACAACTTATATTCTTTTAAAGCAGAAATAGTTTTCCCTAGCTATAAAAATAGGTAATAACATATAATAATAGAAATATTATTAGGAAAGAAATATGATTTTTTTTTTTTGCAAAAAAAAAATATGATATTATATCTACATTTTTTTCATTCCTATTTTAGCTACTTATATCTATATCGTTAAATCACAATTTCAATGGACTTTCATTTTTTGTCTCTCCTCTCATTGTTAATTAAGATTTTGATCGAAGTATATAGAAATAAATAGATAAAATAGGTATAGAAAAAAAATACCCAATGAGATTACAAATTTAAAATATTGTAGCGCCTATTTATGCTTATAGGATGCATGTTCAATCTCCACAAATTGGATAGGGAGTCTAATGGTCTGGTTCCTAACAACACTAATTGCAGTTGATTTAGTAATATAATTAAAACAGTGAGGAAATAGATCCTCTCATCTTAATCATTAATATACAAATCAACGGAAATAATTTTATAATTTTTAATTCCAATATTTTTCTTTCTTATCCCTTATTATTATCAATTTATCCTTATATAATTAGGATTCTCTCACTTAAATTATATGAGAGGATCCCCTCTCAACAAGTGACTATTGGAATTAATTTCTAAAGACAAGGAAGGAACTACAACAATTGAAGCTGGGTCAAAGGATGGCCAGGAGAAAGTTCTAGCTTTGAGCCACGAAATCAATTTGCAATGCATTTTCCACGCTAAATATTATTAGAAAATCCCACTAACTCATTCTTCTAATCTACGAATTGTATTAAATTATATGTATGGCTAAGGACTTTATATATATATTCATAAATCGTAATTAGCGCCCACGACTTTACCAAAAATATATTCTAAAGACAAACATCCATAATCTGTGGATGAGACATATGACTTGCTAAAATTTATATTATTTTTTGAAAAGATAAAATTATACTTAGATTGCGACGAAACATAATCGACCGATCCCATATCCAACAAGTTTCCACCCTCTAAATCTAAACACAGGTACTTCTTATTCTTACTAAAGAGTTGAATATTAATCAAATAGTTTGATTTGAATCGATAGGATTATAACAGCAATTGTGTTGACAAGGACTCAAACTTAAAATTATTAATTAAGTTAAAACAACTCTATATCAATTAACCCACATATTTATGGTTTTACATAAATATATATATATATATATTAAAAGAAATCATTTTCTCATGTAATAGAAAGATAACTTTCTTATGTTGTAAGATATCAAAATTTATATTATCCTTTTTGTTTTTTGTTTTTTTTATCGAGTGGTGAGTCTTACCACTTGTTGTATCTGGTATGAGAGATCTTGCTTACCTTATGTGACTTGATAAAAGAGAAGCTCGTATTTTAATAGGATTTCCAACTTTTTAATATTTATAAAAAAATGGAAAGATATTGTAACAACCAAGTTGTGTTACTACCAATCAATCTCACCATTAGATCGATTATATTGATCCAACGGTTATATTTATTTTCATCTTTGTATGGTTATGATTCTCCTTATTTAAAGTGAAAGCATTAAATATGAGAAATCATAACCATACAAAGGTAGAAATAAATATAAAATATTAAATTTGGAAAATCATAACCATACAAAGATGGAAATAAATATAACCGTTGGATCAACATAATCTATCTAACGGTGAGATTGATTGGTAGTAACATGATAGTAACACAACTTGATTGTTACAATATCCTTCCCCTATAAAAAAAATATAATAAAATCATTTAAAATGAAATAATTCATTTCTCGATTTCATTTCATCATCGAGAAGATTAGTGCTCCGTATTTCTTTTCCTAAACACCTAGAGTTCAAATGCTCATTGCTGGAAAAACAACATTCCCATTGTTTAGGTTGCAAATCTGTAATTTAGGGAAAAAGACAAAAAATTAACCTAAGGGTTTATAATATACATAGAAAAAAATATTTGTTCTTTTAAAGGATAAAAATTTATGTCATTTTACTCAAAATTATTGTATTTTATTTAATATTTAAATTAAAAATTATCAATAACCTCTCATTCTCTCCCATAAGGATTTTTATTGTGTAACTATTTCTCTCACCATAAAATATAATAATTTTGACTAAAATGATACAATTCTATGTCATTTAAAAGAATAAACACTTTCTCACATAGTAGTTTTGACTAAAATAATACAATTTTATATCATTTAAAAGGATAAAAACTTTTATGTATCGAAGAAAATAAAATTATCTCTTGCAACCCCAAAACAACGTTATCTTGGGATTAAAAATTATAAATAAAATGTATTTTCTAAAATTCATAATACAAAAGAGAATATATATTTTCAAAATATACTTTACTTTTAATTATAAATTTCAAAATGACGTCGTATAGGACTTGCAGGAGATAATTTTTCTCCTGTCACGGGAGAAACATTTTTCTCATATATATATATATATATATATATATATATATATATATAATGTCTTTATTTTAAGGGACCAAATGTGTAATTTACAATTTCTCGTGCTTTTACTTGTTGACCAAGTTATTGATATTTGTTTGCTGGCATTTTGTATTTTTATGCAAAATCGATCACTTTTAAGTTTTAAAGAGCGTTTGGATAATTTTTGAAAAATCTTAGACGGTGTGTATATATATATATATATATATATATATATATATATATATATATATATATATATATATATATATATGAGTAAACATTCCTACAGTCACTTTAGATAAGGTTGTTTACAGTTATCTCTTTTTAAGTAATTCTGACCAACGAGACACAAAAATTGCATTTTCTCTTTCCGCTACGTAAACCGACAATGTCTGAGGAGAGAAAAAAAAGAACAATTTTATTGGTATAACTATATCTTACTAGTCAAACTTAGTTAAAAAGGGGTAGTTGCAGATAATGCTATCTAAAGTGGCTGTAGAAATATTTTTTCTTATATATATAATCTCATGTAATAGAAGAAAAGTCATTTCATGTAGGGGTGGCAAAACGGGTCGGCCCGCCCCGACCCACCGACCCGCTGTCAACTCGCCAAAAGTGGGTTGGCCTGCCCCGCCCCGCCTCTTGAATTTGAGTTGAAATCTCCAACCCGTCCCGTTTTTTGGTAGGTTGGCGGGTCAACCCGCTTAAAAAATAAAAAATAATTAAAAATAAAAAATAAATTATATTTTATTAATATTATAATATTACTTATTTTCATATCACATTTCCCTTAGTTTTTTTTCAATCTTAAGCAGTGTTATTAAACCCGGACCGACTCGGCCGGGTCGACCCGGGAATCGGTAAACCGGTCATATAACTGGTCTGGTTGAAGCAACGGACCGGTCATGCATCAGAACCGGTGCGACCCGATCCGACCTGGCCGATTTTCATAAAAACCGGTGACCCGGTCGGTTAACCGGTGACCCGGCCCGATCACACAAAAAAATTCCAAATTTTTTTAAAAAAAAAAATCATAATGGACATATTTGAATATTTTTTTGCTTATTGACTAACATAAATTATGTATTTACAATACTAATATTATCTCAATTATGCACTATGAAAAAAATTTGATTTGATTTATAGTTAGAGATGTCATTTTCTGAACCTAAAGCCTCGTATCATGATCATTATATTTTTGTTTGATCCTTTATTGGATAATAATATGTGATTTATTATTTTTTATATTAAAATATTTGAAATTTTATTTTTTTAGATATTTGAGTATGTTTATAATTTTTTAATATAAATTATGAAATTATATATAATTACCGGGTCATGCGGTTGAACCAGTAACTCACTGGTTAAACCAGTAACCCACTGGTTGAACCAGTAACCCAGTGACCCAGTACCTCAACTGGGTCAATGACTGAGCCGGTTTTAATAACATTGATCTTAAGTCTAAATGTATGTTAATATTTAGTCTGATATTCTTTACGAACTTGCTTTTATCTACATACATAAATTATCTTTGTCATAAATAAAGTTTTTCTTTTATATTTTTTCTAGAGAGTACTAAGATAACAAAAAATTGGATATCACAAAAGCTTAAAAACAAAAAAAAACACTATATAATAGTAAAAAAAAAAAAAATTAAATAAAATTGACCCGGCGGGCAAACCCGCCCCAACCCGCCGCCAACCCGTTTTGATCCACAACTCAACGAGGCAGGTTGAGGCAGGTTGGTGGGTTGAAATATGTAACCCAACCCGCCCCATTTTGACGGGTTGGCGGGTTGACCCGTCGGGTTCAATCCATATTGCCACCTCTAATTTCATGTTATAGACACAACCATATCTAAGACTCACCTACTTATTAAAAAAACACAAAATTGATGTATATATAGGAGAGAGAAAAATACTCTCCAATAAAATGAGAGTATATTTTTCCATATATATATGGATAATAGTTTTCTTCTATTACAGGAGAAAACTATTACCTCCAACAGACACAATTATATAGGTGGGGTCCACTGACAGGGAGAGAGAGAAAAATAAGGGCGGACTCACCTTAGGTTTGTGAGTGCAAGAGATGACTTTTCATCTTGTTACATGAGAAATCTAATACTATAACTACATATACATATACATATATATATATATATATATATATATATATATATATATATATATATATGGCTTATCATTTCTCAAGCTGCCGGAGATAAAGTTATCTCCGGCTGCTAAATCATAATCGTACAAAGATGGATCAATGGAGATAAAGGAAGAGAGAGAAAAGGGGAATCATAACCATTCAAAGGTGAATCAATACATATAAGAAAATAAATAATCAAAACGACATAGTTTTGGGGTGACCGGAGATAAATTTATCTCAAGCAGCTTGAGAAATGTTTTTCCCATATATATAAATATAACGGGGAAATATTTCTCAAGCAGCTTGACATAAGTTTATCTCCGACTACTCCAAAACTACGTCGTGTTATTTATTTCCTTATATTAATTGATTCACTTTTGAATGGTTATGATTCCCTTTTTCTCTCTCTTCCTTTATCACTATTGATCCATCTTTGTACGGTTATGATTTAGTAGCCGGAGATAAGATTATCTCAAGCAGCTTGAGAAACGATAAGCCCATATATATATATATATATATATATATATATATATATATATATATATCTGTTTTCTGCAGTCATTGCATATGGGACTTTTTGCAACATACATAGAAAAAGTGGGACCAACTCATTTTTTTTTTTTTTTTTAAAGTCAGGATCTGCCGGCGTATCTTGGTTTTCTATGTGTTGCTGCAAAAAAAAAAAAATTACAACAGGAGAGCTACATTTCCCATATATATATATATAGGGTAAAAGACTTCAAGGAAGCATTTGGTAGAGGAGAAAAAAAAATTTATCAAGAAAATATAATTACTACGAATAAGGTTGGAGGGTGAGTTTGGTAGGAAAGTTTAAAAAAAGTTATTTGGTTGAGCAAAATATTACCTGAAAAATTGGGTTAAATTTCTAGAGTCTATGTTTGGTTGAAATTAAAATATTGATGGGAAAATGAGTTAAAATTAACAAAAAGAACATTTTGAATCAATGGTAGTGGTCCCACCGGGGCATAGTTGCAGTTAGATTCATTCTCCCTCTATTTCTCTACCCTTTGAATCAATGTATAAAAGAAAAACAGCTGCATCAATAGACTATAGACATCGCCACACACAATGCACACACACGAGGGAAAATCGCATCTCTTTGTTATTGCATTTGGACATGAACGACACTCAATCTCTGGCTTCATTCCCAAACCTCGATGTTTTGTAGAAAGTGAAAGCACCATTCCTTTTTATATGACCGATTCTGAGAAGAAGGAAAAAAGAAAAAGAAAAGGTGAAAGCTTTTCTTAGCTTGAACAAAATGCGATCCCCTTCTTGTAAGATTCCCACTTCCTTTCTACCCTTATTTTTTTGGCGCCCCTTTTCGTTGTTGTGATGCTTCTTCTAGCTCTTTAAGTCATTCTGTGAGTAAAGGTGGTTGCTTTTTGTTCTCTTGTTCCATTTTTTTAATATGGGTCGGTTTCACCTTTCCCTTTTTCACATTTGTTGTTCCATTTCCCACATGCAAAACCACTTTGCATTCGTCGTTTCAAGATATATAGTGCAACCTAGAAATTGCAAATGAGCTTTTCTACAGATGCATAGTAGTCAATAGCGGTGCTATTGCGCCGCAAGCCACACCAGTTGTGCTTCACGGAGCTTTGCCGCAACCATTCTTGCCACGCCGCACCAGATCACAATAGTAGTCGGCCAAATCTCGCCGCAACAGTGCCTTTTTATGGTTTTAACCCTAACCCACTCTCCCTTTCTGCCTCTCCGTTGTGTGTGTCTCTTCTGCCTCTCGTGCTCTCTTTATCGCGTTCGTTTCTTCCCTTCTCTACTTCTCTCTTTTAGTATTGAAGTTCAATGCGGAAGCCATGAACGAAGAAGCAAAGCTTTGAGTGAGAGAAAGAGTGAGAGAGAGAGTAGATAACGGAGAAAAGGAGAAAAAATGAGAAAAATAGAAATGGAGAGAGAGAGAGCAGATGAAGGAGAAAAAGAGAAACTGCGAGAAAGTACGAATGAAGAGAAAAAGAGAGAAAGTGAGAAAGAAAGAGATTCTGATCTATCTTCATTCAAAGAAAAGAAAAGTACATTTGTGAGAAAAGTGATTCACAAGTCACGGTAACCAAGTAACCTGGAGGGTAAAACAATTTCCGTATCCCAAAAAAAAAAATGCATCATTAAAAGGTAACTAAGGTAAAACAGTAAGGTATTATTTGTATTTTTTAGGTGTTATTATTTTTTAATAATTTATTATGTTACATATATATATATATAATTTGCTTTTTTAATATAAATATTTTTCCCGCTATTTTCGCAACCACAACCCGCAATAAAGCTATAGTAGTTTTGAGGGTTGGCCGCATCAGGTCGCAATTCGCATTTGATAACTATGCACAGATGTACAAGTGGATTTTGTAGACTTGTTATTCATTTTCGCACTGATGAAGAGGGTATTTTTGTCAGCTTTATCGTCCTTTTTCTTCCTTTAACCTAGGCATCTTGGAAGTGGTAATGTGGAACAATGTTTTTGGTTCCAGATTGAACACAATTGTAAAACTCTGGGCAAAAATGTTTCCTAGCAAAAAATTTCGAAGTCTTCTACCAAACAAGGACAACAAAAAAGTCCAATCTCATATGCATGGCTATCTGAGAAAAAAAATCTACCAAACACTCCCCAAGTCTCTTCTCCTACCACTTTTATTTTGATATTGTGTCAGCCACTTTTTTATTTTATTTTTTTAAGATGAGCCTCACTCCATTCTCTCTCAGTAGGAAAGCTCTAAGTTCTCATGTAATATAAGAAGTTGCAAGCCCATATATACATGTGGATTTGTTTTTCTTATGTAGTAACAAAAAAAAAGCTCTTCCGGCATACACCACAAAAAGATGTGCCACTTTTTTTTTTATGTTTTTTGTATTTTTATTTTTATTTTTTTTGTAATATGTATTTATTTTTTTAAATAGGTGAATTTCATACTAATTGTATCTATGACATGAGATTAGAAATTTTAGTGTAACATGGGACTTCTTTTTCGTATATATATATATTACTCCTTTTAAATTTTGACAAAAACAGTAAAAGTGTTTCTTTTGTAATGTTTTTTCTTTTATAAGAAACTTATTCAACTATCTTAAATTTTTTAAAAAGATAAAACACAAACAAACAAATTCATATTTAAGGTGCATCTATATTCCATTATTTGTAAGTAGAATGGAGGACGTTACGTTGAGACTACTGAAGTCATAATTCATATTATGTGGGTTATGTAACTCCATATCAAACCAACCATGTAGAGATCAAGTTAGATTCGAATTGAATTTTGCGAAGTTCTCTTATGATTCTGATCGACTGAACACCCCAAGATCAAAAACTAAAAATAAAATTATGGTGAACAAGAGTCAAGTGATTTATTTCCTTGAGAAATAGTCGTGTAACACTCGGTGTTATTAAAATCGGACCGGCCCAGTCGGTCTGACCGGTTGGCCCAAAAATCGACCCATCAACCAGTCTGGTCGTGGTAAACCCGGTTTTTCCAGCAACAAGTGGGATTCAAACCCAGTACCTTGGAGTGAGGAGAGCCGTTTCCTACCACTATGCCACCATCACTTGTTGAATAATTTACACCATTTAATATATTTATTATATAACTTTTAAGTTAAGAGAATTATTTCAAAAACTGCATGTAATTAGATTCAAACCCCTTGTATTAAGGATAAACAACATAACAAATACCACTAAACTACATAAGGTTATTGTGTAGATGGCACCATTTAATATATTTAATATATTTATTATATAATTAAGTATAAAATAAATTTATATATATATTCGGTTCATGCGGTTCAACCAGTGACCCACCGGTTGAACCATTGACCCAGTAACCCGATACTTCGACCGGATCAATGACCGGTCCGGTTCTAATAACATTGGTAACACTACAAAAAACACGTTGTTTAGCAACTTTTAAAAACGTGGCAAAATCTAACAAAACATGTTGCTAAACCAAACTAACCTCATTTTTGCCAAATGTGGCTATTTTTCCTTAATATATAAATTATGTAAATAATTAAAAACTGAAAGCATTTTAGTAACATCAAAGAATTCTAGTTTCCTTTGGACTTTACATAAATAATAATTTTATTCATGTATTTTTTTTTTTAATTTTATGCTTTATACTTTTCGTTTACGTAAAAAAAAATTGGCAAAAAAGATCTTCTTTCCAAAATAATGCATTAATATAATTTCAGCGACCATCGTCATATTGAGGGTAGATTGTGTTAGATAGGTTTGATCCCGATATGAAATGGATTGATTTGAAGCAAAAATTATTCGACCTGATTTATTTGGTTTGATCATTTAATTATTCATTTGATTTAGATTTTTTTAAATTTGATCAAATCCAATCCAATTTTATTCGGTTTAGATTATATTGGTTTTTGATTTTTTGAAAAATCTGAAATTTCAGCCATACAAATAAATAATATATCTTAATAAAGTCATTTAAAGTTACAAATCACTGAAAAGCTCAAGTTTTCAAACTAAAAAAAGTCTTAAAACTTATAAAGAGTTAAAATAAATTAATAGACAATAAAAATGAAAATAATATAATTTGCTATCAATAACATCCAAGATTTCAAGTCTACAAAACAATAAGATTGAAGTTACCATCTTTCAAAAATAATAAATACATTATACATGGATCAGTTTTCTCCAACTAAATCGAAAATTGATCCAATACAATTAAAACATGCAAAAAAATTTGATTTTTTATTTTTCAATTTTCGTTTAATTCGATTATCGATTTTTCGGTTCGGTCACTACAGTTTGAATCGGTTTGGATCAATTGATTAACACCCCTAGTGTTAGACATCTTTTTATTTTGGAATTTTTCATCCAGTTCATCATTTTGCGACTATTCCGATTCGAAACAGGTCCATGATTAAGACTTTAAACCCCTCCCAAAGATAGTATTGGGGAGGATCGAATACATGCTCTCACCCTCACCTGCTAAGCTCTCATGTGCCATCTAAGTTATCACCATTTGGTTTGGATCAATTGATTAACACTTCTAGTGTTAACATCTATTTAGATTGATATGAATTAGAATTAGTATTGATTATATATATAAGATAGGATATTCATAGGGGTATAAATGGGTCAGGCTAGCCTGGTCTGGCTTACAGTCCAGCCTATGTTGAGCCTGACCTAGCTTGGCCTTTCTGAAAAAGTTGAGTAGACTTAGGCTCATAAGAAAGCCTTTTTAACAAATAGGTCAACTTTGTCAAGCCTGACCTAAAGCCTTGTAAACCGACCTATTTAATTTTTTAAAATAAAATAAAATAAAATATTTATTCTAGGTTGCAAAGTACCAACCCTAATTTCTTTTGTGCACTACCGCTTCAAAATGACTTCTCACTTTTGTCTCTAAGTTTCGTCTTTGGTTGACCCAGTAACTGTATTTCTTTCTTATTTTTCCCCTTTCTTTGACTCTAATTCCTCTCTGATATACATTCTATAGCTGGGGTATTATGTTGACTCTTTCTTTTTGTCATTTTTTATTTCTTACGAGAAGTATTAGTGCATGCATGAATGAAACTTTCTTTGCACTATACAATTATTTTCTTTGCTCGATATCTGCAGTGGGAGGCCTATAAGGCCTGTAGGCCATATCATGCTTTCTAATTTTTAACAATAGATCAGGCCTGGCCTATAAACAAAGCTTTTAATAGGCTATAGGCCAGATAGATTGAATATATTTTTACGTAGGTTTAGATCAAAAAAGCCAAAGTTCAGCCTAACCTGGCCCATTTACACACCTAGATATTCATATTACTAATTGTTTTTACTACCACTCTAATCATCATTAGATTCAAAAGTTTTTTTTTTTTTCTCTTTTCATTCAACTTATCCTCTAATCCAATGATGATTTAGTAATATGAATGTCCTTACTCAATAAATAAATATATATATATATATATATATATATATATATATATATATATATATAGTTATAAATAAAGTGTATAAATAATACAGAGGCTGCCAAATATGAGCACGGATTATAGTTGATCTAATTATTAAATGTGTTCATATTCTTCACGAAATGCACCAAAATAAAATATTCTTTACGAAATGAATATGAATGCCCTAAAAATTCAAAACCCAAAAGAAGAGAGTACATGTTTATAATGATAGAAAATGTTTTTTTTCATGTTAGAGGATAAAGCTTATCTCATGTTACACATTCATGAAATTCAAATTAGTATTTTCTTTTTCTTTTTTGTGAGAATCACCTACTTATATATCTACATTAGATAATATTATCTCATGTAACAAGAAAAAAATATTGCCCTATAATAATATAAACAAAAGTAAAGAAAATAATAATTGATATCACAGTAGCAAACAAAGTCTCCCTAACCACCAACCTTTCGGCGGAAGCAACAATGAAAACGTGGTAAGGTAATCATCGTCATGTTGCTTTTCTTACCTGTCATGTTTCATGCCTATCTCCAAAACACACTTGTTAAAAGTGATTTCACTTTTTAAGTCAATATACGAATATTTTGGGTTCATTTCAGTATTTTTTTTAAAATTCAATTTTTAATAATTTTCTTACTTTTTAGTTTGCGAAAGAAGCGGGAAAATCAAAAATTTAGATTAACTTAGGCAAAACAATATAATAATGGATCAACGCATAATCAAATTTAAAAAACTCTCCATATTAAAGGATGAAAAGGAATGAAATTGTTACATTATTTATATTTCAAATTTAAATGTTATTTAAGATAAATATTTGATAAAATTGAGAGGCTATTACCCCTCCTTGAATACATCATAAGTTACAAGTTCGTAAATTTAAAAAAAAAATTATAAATATATTAATAAAAGTTATAAAATTGTAAATAAATATTAAGATCTCCATAACCAAAAAAATAATAAATACAAAAATCCTAATTACTGTGATTATCCGCTGACTGTTTAATTTACGTAATCTCTAAGATATTATTTGTATATGTTTACCAAAAAAGTTAGTATGATTCTTTTTTTATTTTTAATTTAATTTATATAAAAATTTGGATTTCAGTTCCACCGACAATTAATTTTCGCATTATCATTATTATTATTATATGGAAAAACATATTTATTTTTTTTTAAAATATAACTTTGTGTCATTTTATATTTAATCATTAATTTCTGTCTATCAACGATTATAATTTATTATAATTATAAATTAATTAATATATTTGACCTAATAAATTATAAGATTGATTGATGATCAGGATCTAAATTATCACAAAATTATATCTTTTAAAAGAATAATATTTTTTCTTTTATATTTTGTTAATGGTCTTAAATTGAATTCAATAAAAGAAACTGTAGACAGTCCATGTGCATCTCCTATTATTCAATATTTATCGCTAGAAGTCAAGAATTAAAAAAATCAGAAAAAAAAAACAAAAAGAGATAGAAATGGAGAGAAAGAGTCTTAGCTTTTTCAAATCGCTACTTTTTCGCTTTTACAAGAATCGATTATTCATTTCCAAACCGAAGATCCTTACTCTTTAATCGTGCTTGTAAACGCGATTCTTTGAATCTTCCAAAACACTATGTTCCATCATCGCCGTTCAGACGCAGGTATCTATCTATCTTCAACCATTTGACTTAAACTTCACTCTTCACTCTTCGCATAATCTTCACCATTAGGGTTTTTCACTGTAACACAATGTCGTTTCGTTTTCTGTGTTTTTTTTCATGATTTTCACAAATTGAAGCTGAGATTTTTTTTATTTTTATTTTCAGAAGATTCATAAATCAGGGTAAGATTTTCGCAATCTGTGTAATTTAATTGGGCATAATAGAAGGTGTGGAAATTGATTTCGTATTCTTGGTAATTTAATGTTATCTTCCGCTTACCGTTGAACGAGATTTGGCGCGTTAATTTTTTAATTTTTTTCTCTTTTATTTCCATTTTTGGAGTTTGGACAAGAAACCAAGGTGCCGTGTGTTGATTGTATTTGAACACATATGGCGGCTATAGGGTTTTTGGTATTTGCGGTTGCTTAAAAAGGCTCTGTTTTTTTGAGTCGGTGGGGTTTGTATTAATTGAGAGGATTTGCTTGGAAATTGGAAACTTCAACCTTTGAGAAGATTACCTTTAACTCAATTTATAGCATCTGGAATTGGTTTTTTGAATTCATATTGCTTGTTGGGTCTTTGATTTTGGATTTTGTATAGGTATTCTGCCCAGTTTTGTTTAGGAGATAAGTGGGGTTAGGATTTTTCTTTTTTTTCAAATTATTGTTATTATTATTTTGGTTTTTCAGAGAATTAAGAAGTTGATGGGGGGTAGAAGTTCTAAGGAGGAGGATAATTGGAGGCAGAATTCATCTGTGCAGCGTTCAAGTTCCTCTGCTTCTTCTTGGAGTGCATATCCTGATCCTCGCTCGGGTTATGGTCAGGGGGGTTATACCTACGAGCCCCAACAGCCTTCTTATCCTACACAGCCCTATTATGCCCCTCCTCCTCAAAACTATGGGTATGAACCCCATGCTAGGGACAGAGTGGCCCACCGCCCTGATGAGAGAAGGTTAGACAGGAAGTACTCGAGAATCGCTGATAATTACAATTCCATAGATGAGGTAAGAGATGCTATGCTTAGCAGTGTTGTACTGTTGTCTTTATCTTTAGCTTGTTTTGAGATTAACCCAAAATATATGTTTTCTGTCCGGAGATCGAAGTGCTTTTCTTCATCTGGCTTTTATTTATCTAGTTTTATTTTTTTTGAAAAATTATTTGGCATTTAAAGATTCCATGAATGTTTTTTTAAAAATAATTTGTTTTGGCATTTAGGAGTTTAAAGGAAAAATGATGATAATAAGCATGACAAAAGTGCAATAGCAATTTATTGTTATATTGAATTTGGATGACGATATCTATGTCTGATATAGATTCATTATGAACTTGCGAGATTTTAAAGTAGCCTCCGTTGTGCTGCTAGCGCATAATGGCTGCAAGCTGCGAAGCTCATCTTGCTTTCACTTGTGGCCATTGAACTATGCTAAATTGAATACACTGAAGAGAAAGAGGAAGATTCTGCATGTTTAGTTTATTCTCATGAATTCAGAGCTATATTTTTTTTTACTACTTTTGATGTGATCAGGCATGAAAATTAGCTGATCATATATTGTCTTGAAATTTGCAAATTCTTTCTCACTGATGGTGCTTCTTGTTCGTCTTTATATGTTGGGAAAACTGTTGGTGCTTTGTCATTATTTTAACTCTTAACACTTTAGCATTTGTCATACTTATATTTCATTACAGGTGACTGAGGCTCTTGCACGTGCAGGCCTTGAGTCGTCCAATCTTATTCTTGGTATTGATTGCACCAAGAGCAATGAGTGGACAGGTTAGGCCATTTATATTTGTAGTTTTTTTGGCTGAAATTGGAATTTATGCAGTGTGTTGTTGTGAAATATATGCTGAACTTGATATTGCTTTCAGGAAAATATTCATTTAACAGACAAAGCTTGCATCACATTGGGAATGTCCCAAATCCCTATGAACAAGCAATATCCATTATTGGAAAAACCTTGGCTGCATTTGATGAGGATAACTTGATTCCTTGTTTTGGATTTGGAGATGGTATTTCTATCAAAGTTCCCACAACTTATATACGTTATATAATTTTTGTTTGAAGTTTAAATGTGGTAATGGACAATACTATGATATCATTGCAGCATCAACACATGATCAGGATGTCTTCAGTTTCTATCCGGATGAAAGATATTGCAATGGATTTGAAGAAGTGTTGAGTCGGTATAGGGAAATTATTCCTAATATTCGACTTGCAGGTTATTTTTCTTACACTTGTCTTGTTCTTCTTATGGGTGTTTTGCTTATTTCTTTTATTGAATTGTAATACTGAGCTAGGGTTTTATGCCAGGTCCTACTTCATTTGCACCAATCATTGAAATGGCCATGACAATAGTTGAGCAGAGTGGAGGCCAGTACCATGTTTTGGTGATAATTGCAGATGGCCAGGTATTCTATTCTATTCTATATCCATTATGTATGGAGCTGTCTTCAAATATGAAATTAGAGGATGATTTTCTGATATACGTGACTGAGTTTCCATTTTCCGTTTCATAATTTCAATTTCTTGATTTAGCTTATAAATAACTTGGTTTCCAAGATTGAATTGCTTCATGCTTTCTCCTTCATTTGTGCTTCAATTATCTTTGAGGCAACAGTAGTTGGACTAAGAATCCATCTTTCTCCTGAATTTGCTTTACTTCTTGTTTTCCTCTGAGTGCATAAACGTTCTTAATTTGCAATGAAGCATTTGAATCTAGCACTACTTCTGAAGTAACATCAATTTGCCCCCAAAAGATGGAGCGTGTGTGAAATATTTTTATCTTACTTAACATGCACAGTTCAGCCAGTGCCTTATTTGTTGAGCCATTTCTCTCACTAATATATTAAAGAATTTTAATCGGTAAGCTTGAAGTTATCATTTTTTCAGATATAAATTTTGCTTTTGCAAATTTATCTAATATTCTTTTATGAGCCTAAATGCATAATGCTTTTCTCACATTTGATATTCAGTACATGATACATCTTAATAAGATCAGTTAGTTGTTAAAACAAAACATTACTAAAATGATTGTTTAAAAGCAGAAAGAAAAAGAACTCTTAGGATGATTTTTTAAAACTCAATTTTGAAAAGTTTTGCTATTTAAAGTTTGAATCATGGTAGTAGCATGTCTAAATATTTTAAAATCTCCACAATCATGCACCTGCACACGTATATCTCTGAGATCTCTCTTTAGTCACCAAATTGCTTTTTTGTTTTTGGGGTGGCAGCATTACATTCCCATTCTGAGGGATGAATGCTAGAGCATTATTTCTGAGATATGATATTATGAGATGGTTTCTGATCTTGGTAGAAGGTGTAGAAGATGGTAGAATTAGATCTAGGAGGTAATCCAAGTTGGTTGGAACTTGGAATTGTTTGCAGTTTAACATCAAAGTTGGGGATGAGGAAGGATAGCATATGGAGATGATGTGAAAAATGGAATGAAAGTAGGAACTTTGGGGATTAGAAGGATATCAAATGGCATCTTTTTGTGCCTGAACTTCAATTGTACTAACTGCTGGGCTGAGAAACTGAATTGGATGAACAGAGACTCATCTTACCGAATCATTCATTTTCATATTTTTTTGTTTCTTCTTAAAATTGTTTTGAAAGTTATTTTATCCAAACAAAAATTTCCATATATTTCTTTAGATTTTTTAAAATTTTAGAAAACAAAAATTATGAACAGAATCAAATAAGCCGTGTGCCTCTTGAAGCTGGTGTGCCAACTGCTTTGATCACAGAATGAATGGTTCATGAAGTTCATGGTGATTTTTTTCCCAAATTTTCAACAACACTTGTGGAGATAACTTTGCTTCATTTCCCTCCTGATGATTTGTTTGTTTATTGTTGGGACTGGTCTTCTCTTGACTTTGTTTATTTTCAAAATATCTGATTTTAATTGGACAGGAAATATATATCTGTTATGGTTAAATAAATAGGAAACTCTGCTATCCTGTAATTTCATGTATTTAATATGGTCATGGTTGCTACAAAAAATTTAAAGGAGTGTGTCTGACTTTCAATTGCTATATTGATACGTTGCCGTGAAGTGTAAGCTCACCCACAACGATGTTTGCTGCAGGTTACAAGAAGTATCGACACTGAGAATGGGATGCTAAGTCCACAGGAACAGAAGACTGTGGATGCCATTGTTGAGGCCAGGTGACTATTATGTTTGTTTTGGCTTAATGATGTTCTTATTTGTTTAAACATCTTGTCTTATTTGCCTTCTCTGTCACAGTAAATTTCCTCTTTCAATTATATTGGTTGGTGTTGGAGATGGACCTTGGGACATGATGAAGGAATTTGATGACAATATCCCAGCTCGAGTCTTCGATAATTTTCAGGTTAGTAATGAAGAGCAAACAGAATATCAATAATACTTGTTAAAATCTTCGAATTAGTGGGAATTGATCCGCTGAATTATTGTGCATTCCTCTTTGTGCTTCTTTAGTTTGTGAATTTTACGGAAATTATGTCAAAGAACATTCCTCCTTCACGAAAAGAGGCAGCATTTGCTCTTGCAGCATTGATGGAAATTCCTTCTCAGTATAAGGCAGCAATTGAGCATAATTTACTGGGGTAGGTTTTTCGTTCCTCAGCTTTCGAATTATTATTATTTTCTAAAAAAATTCTTGGGTTCATGTCCTGACAAAGTTTTGGTGGTTGTTTGTGCTTATTACTCTTAAATAGTAGTCGGAAGGCCAATGCTCCTCAGAGAGTTGCCCTCCCACCACCCACATATGGTTCAGCATCTTTTGGCTCTTCAAAACCTTATGGTTCAGCATCTTTTGGCACTTCAAAACCGTCTCATGCTGCTAGCTTTGAGCCGAGTGTGCCATCTTATCCTGACAACAGCGACCTAGTTGGCACAGCTCATCCTGCTCCAAGTTCCACTTACGACAATCTGGTACACCCTACAAAGTGCTTCTTATAGAAATATGTTTCATGTTCTTGATCAGGTCTTTTGGGAGCAAATATGAATATAATAGGGAATTGCTTGATGTTATGTGAAAATATATTATTATATTTTTATTATCTCATTCCGATCTAGCTTTTATTTGGCATTATCTTCACATGCCTCAGTTGAGAAATTAAATTGCTCGTGTAACAAAGTATGTACTTGGTCTATTGGGTGGGATTAATGGCATCAAGTACTAAATTTTGTTGCATAGTTTTGTGGTCTCTTGTTTCCATTTTTATGTCAAGTGTAATGACTGAATCTGAAACGGCACTTGTCATGAATCAAGATCTCGTTTGCTGTGCATTTTTTATGTCCAATGCAGGGACTGAATTTGAAATGGTTCGTGTTATGAATTTATTATTCAAGATTGTTTACTATACAATTAACAAATATGATTGGTCTTGCGCAGCTTTGCCCTATTTGTCTGACCAATTCAAAAGACATGGCCTTTGGATGTGGGCATCAGGTAAAAACAATTTTTTCAATTTTTTCCCATATTTTTTAAGGAAATATCAGATAAGGAGAATGCATATGACATCTTTGTTTTATGTTACATGACAGACTTGTTGCGAGTGTGGAGAAGATCTTCAGTCATGTCCCATCTGTAGGAGCCACATTAGCACCAGAATTAAGCTTTACTAAGCGGCATCTTTCCCATCGGGAATTAAATTATTGTGTGGTGTCAGCTAAAATTCTTTGAATTTTTTAATTTAAATTATCAAATTTTAGTGTGATTTGGCTGTAACTATCCAAGATTAGATCAAATGTCTGTTTCAAACAGATGAAAAGTGGTATCTAGTTATCTAAAGTATGTAATCATTACATAAATTATTTTTTCTTATTATTTTTCATTCTTTTTCTTTTCTGACTATAATGATTTGACTACTAACTGGCCTAGGATGGTATTTTGTAAAGTTTTAAATACATGATTTAGTGGATAAGATCTTGCTTTGCAAAATCGACTGCTTTTTAGGAAGAATTCAGCCTTGCCATTACTGATGATTCTATGTTTCTGTATTTTTATTTTTTTTACTGCGGTGATGTTGAAAGTTTCTGTATTTACCTATTTACAAGAGTCCAGGAATGATGTGACTCTTCACAATCTGCAAGTATAAAAAAATAGGAAATAAAATAAAATGAAAATATAAAGTAGGAAACAGTTTTCGTGAAACACGGGTGAAAGCATAAAACATTCTCTGTTATCGACTTCTCGGTGTGTTGCAGTTACAAATTAACTTTTTTAATCTCTGCTGACAAATCTATCCTCCTCCTAATTAGTTGAAAATGATTTATAGCACTTGTAATTCAAAGCCAACTTTGCTTTTATTAATCCAGCTGCAATATAAAAGCAATGATTGCGTTTCTTTTTTTCTGTGACATGATATGGCAGATCTCTATCGTGTATACTTGGCAAAAACATGGATTATTCTCGTATTATACCTCACATACTGCTTATATCTTGCCCATAATGTCATAAACTATTTATTGGATCTCAAATGTGTTAAATACTTAATATTAGGGTGTTTGGAGACTGAAGTATATAATACCACATCGTCTATACTATTTAATTACAAGTTTAGAGTAACGATTATTTACTTAATTATTTATCTTGACTCATTATTTTAGTGTAGATTGTACAAATAACTTATGTACGCAACTTTTCCCATTATTTTAGAGCCTTGTGCACTCATCTATCTATTCTATTATATACTTCAAGGAGAATCAAAGAAATCACATGTGTGTTCACACTAGAGCCGGCAAAACGAGCTCGGCTTGACAGGCCAACCCGCCCAACTCGTCAAACGGGGAGGGGCAGACTAAGTTTTTCAACCCATCTCAAAAGCGGGGCGGGGCGGTGAGGGCTCATTTTTTGGCGGATTGATGGCGGGCATAGGCGGGTCAGTGTAAAATAGGCTCGGGCTGGCAGGTCAACCCGCCAAACGGGATGGGGCGAGCTGAGTTTTTTAGCCCACTTTCAAAAGCGGAGCAGGGCGGGTTGATGGCAGGGTGGGGCGGGGTGGGCCGCCCACTTTGCCACCTCTAGTTCACACTGTGTGTTCACGCTTGCATCCCTAAAAAAAGTTGATGTGTCAAGCTCTCATGTAGTTTCAGCTTTGTGTTCACATTGTGAGTTCAAACTGTGCATTCATACTTGCATACCAATTTAAAAGACAAATTTTAAAAGACAAATAAATAAATTAATGTCCCACTATCATGTCTACATTGGAATTGTAAGGTTTTTAATTGAAAATTATTGGAAAATGGAAAATCTATTAACGATATTGGAAATTATACTACCTAAAAAAAACTTTTCAGTTCCTCCTCTCTCTCTCAATTACTCTTATAAATACCAAATTCTAAAATGACATCTTTATTTTTTCCTCACAGCGCATTTCTCAGCTCTGATTCTTCACTCAAACCCCATTCTTTCCTTTGCACTCATCCACTCTCATTCTATTTCTCATTTTCTTGAACATTAGTCACGGATCCGGTTACCTCTTTTCAGCCAAAGAGGAAGCAAGATGGGATCTTTAGAAAAAAGGGATCGGACTGAAAAATTACTTGAAACATCTCCAACAACACCCTTTGAGAACCAAGGTCCCTCTTCTTCATTATTTACTGCATTTATCTTATTAATTTCCCTTTACATGGCTTGCTTTCCTTGCTTCTTCTTTTTATCCATTGTCATTGACCCGTTGTTTTGTTAGTCCTAAAAGAGCTACCTTTAATGGTTCACGTTATAGATTGGTTGTAGGTGGCTAGCGACTAGCATCTTGGAAGAATTTATAAGAAACATTCTAAAGGTCTAACCTTGCACGCGAAAGTTAGAATCTATTGCTCACAAGCCTGAGTGTGCTTTGTGGGAGTGGTATGTAGATCAAGTACAAATTTTCTTAGCATATAATCAGTCTCCTCAAAATGTGAAAAATTAATTTTTATAGTTCTTTATCATTTTATGCTTATGTTTAAGGGGTATCAGTGAGAAAAATGCAAAAAATGCATAATGGTGGAAAAGGAAAAGATTAAGGCTTTATAATGATGAAAGCATGCAATCTACCATAAACCAATATCATCAATGAAATTAGGGTTAAGAAGAAGAAGAACTGTTTGTGCGTATATTAGGTGGAAGATGAAGATATGGGTTTAGGGTTTAGGGTTTAGCTTCCCATTTTTTCCTTTTATTTGTATATGCACTACGCAATTGTTGCTTCATAATAATGAAAATGACATATTATTATAAATTCTTTCATTTTCTTATCTATTTTTTATTTTTATTTTTTCTCCACCGAACATAATTACTAATATCCTTGGTATATCCAAAAAAAATAATGAATTTTCTTTATTTTCTGTACGACTTTATGATGTGTCCTTTGTTTATCCATTTTATTTTCTTTTTTTTCTCCAGCAAATTTAAATAATATTCAAAACTTATTTCAGTAAGACTTTCAAAAAATTAATATGCTTTAAATCTGAATAAAATATTGAAATTCCAAAAACATCTCAAGGAAAATAACTTTTGAAATTGTGCAAATAACCTAAAATTTTTGTTTGTTTATTATTTCTATTTCTTTACATTTGCATCTTTCTCAAGCTCTACTTCTTTAATATTTAAGTTAAAATTTGAAATATTACTTTCATTGCTTAGTTTCAAATAAGAAATGGTATAAAATAAAAATACATATTAAATAAAACACATGCAACCCAAAAATACGATCCAAGTAATGCATCATATTGGATATCGTTTGGAATTTCTATTGTAAACTTGAATGTGTTAAAAATTTCAAGGAATTCCTATTATAATTTTGATTGCATGGAAAATTTCAAAGGTCACTGTACACGTTTTCCAAACACAAAGTAATCTTATATTATAAAGGAATGTCATTCTTTGGCAAGTTTGCTGACGTGTCACTTTCTCCTTCAATTTCAAGTTTGTGTTCACACTAGAGAACATTTAAAATCTTTTCTCTTTTAGTAAAAAAATAGAAATAAAAAAATATAAAATAAATTCGAATTTGCAAATAAATTAAATGGAAAAATATGTGAACAATTGTTGGTGGCAGACAACTCATATAATGTCCCACTACTTTCTACCTTGAAATTTCCAAATTTCATTTAATGTCCCACTACTTTCTATATTGAAATTTCTAAATTAATAATATCTCACCGCTTTATCTTGATTTTGAAATCTTTCCTCCTTTAGTAAATCTGCATAATTTGAAATTTAAACTTCATTAGGTGGGAAATGAGTTCAACAATAATTGTTGGCAGGCATTTGTATAAAAATCCCACTACTTTTTTAAAATTTTAATTTTAATCTTAATATACATGGGAAATTTTGAATTTTAAACTTGATATAGGTAGAAAAAGAGTTTAACAATTTTTTGTGGAAAATAACTGTACTAATATCCCACTACTTTTTTAAAATTTGAATTTTAAACTTGATATAGGTGGGGAAATACTTTAACATTTTTTTGTGGTAGACAACTGTATTAATATCTCACTACTTTTTACATGGATAGTTGTTAGTCCTATTAATGCTGCATAAAAAAAACTAAACAATAAAAAAAATAAAAAAAAATTGTAAAAAAATAAAATTATTTCGTTTATAAATAGAATATGTGGCGCTGAGTCTTTTCATTTTGTAATCAGCTTCTGTGCACATATTTTTCTCTTCTTTATTTGTTTAACTTCTTCATATTCTCAAGTTGTTCTTCTATTAGATGAACATGTTTAAATATGTAACACCCCGTAGTACTCTGATTGTTAAAATCATGATATTTAGCATACACAACGAAAGACTTTATTTGAAAAAGGAATAAAGCGTCTTATAAAAATACGAGTAAACTTTTTTCAAAACAATTTATGAAAATATTTCTAAAAACGTTCATGTGAGATACTGCGAAAGCGTAAATCTAAAACATACATCTACTAATTAATCTCATTAGCCAGTATTAGTGGCCGTTGACCATCAAGATATGACATCAAGTGTCATTCCTGACGAAGTCTCACGGACAGCATAACGGCTGAATTACGGATAACTGGGAACATGGTCCCACACATACAATTAACCTGATTGATACAATAATTTAAACAGATAGCTTGCAAGTCTCACGCGGACTGCAATCCCCTCAATGGGTCAATACACACAATAAGGCTCCATGCCCAAATTAACTGAATGCATACATCAAATCTATGTTAAACCTAAAACATAACCTCAGTAAATAATCCATGGCTCAAAGGATACAATCATGAGCCTAAATAAATCCATATCACAATCTCAATACAATAACAAAGCATGTTAACAAATCCACATGCCGTCATAAAAACTAAACATAATATAAAATATCAGCTGCATCATCCACTACTCCACTGCGGGGGCCTTGCCCCTAGAAGTGTCACCACTACTCTGGGTACCTGAAATGATGTTCCCAAACGGGATGAGATAACATCTCAGTAAGCTCAAGGTTCATAGAGGATCCTCTAATCCCCTGAGCCCACTTCCTGCATGACAAGTCAGATATAAAGCATATAATACAGACATACAGACTTGATGCAGCTGATGATTTTATATTACGTTTAGACTTGATGTTGGCATGTAAACTTGTTACCATGCTTAATTATTTTATGGAGATTATTGTATGTATTTATTTAGGCTCATGATTGTATCCTTAGAGCCATGGATTATTTATTGATGCTTTTATACTTTGAATTAATATAGACTTGATGCATGTA
The DNA here is from genome assembly GCF_033153095.1 of Gastrolobium bilobum. Taxonomy (NCBI): domain Eukaryota; kingdom Viridiplantae; phylum Streptophyta; class Magnoliopsida; order Fabales; family Fabaceae; genus Gastrolobium; species Gastrolobium bilobum. The sequence goes on along the minus strand of NW_026895085.1, from coordinate 65,855 downwards.
TTCAGTTAATTTGGGCATGGAGCCTTATTGTTTGTATTGACCCATTGAGGGGATTGCAGTTCCGTGTGGGAATTGCAAGCTATCTGTTTAAATTATTGTATTAATCAGGTTAACTATATGTGTAGAACCATGTTCCCAGTTATCCGAAATACAAACGTTATGCTGTCCGTGAGACTCCGTCAAGAATGACACTTGATGCCATATCTTGATGGTCAATGGCCACTAATACTGACTCATGGGATTAATTAGTAGATGTATTATTAGATTTGCGCTTTCGCAGTATCTCACGTGAACATTTTTAGAAATGTTTTTATAAAATGTTTTGGAAAAAGTTTAGTCGTATTTTTATAAGACGCTTTATCCCTTTTCAAATAAAGTCTTCCGCTGTGAATGTTAAATATCGTGTATGTTAACAACCGGAGTACTGCGGGGTGTTACAAAAACTGTGGCTCCAAAGGCAAAAAGGGAAGGCTTTTTGAGTTATTTTACTCAAATGGAAGCTTACATCTTCAAGGTTCCTCCTTTAGCTCAAGGCTCCACCTTTTTCCACCAAGAACCCTTCTTTAAGCAAGACCTCACCTTCATGAACATGCTCATGATTTAGGCTCAAGAACACAAGAGGAAAAATGAGATTTTTCATGAAACAACCAAGAGAACTTACCCACAAATCACAAGAACTAAGTAAACAAGTTTGGTTCTTCAAGAGAGTTTAGAAAACACAACTCCATGGCCTTCATCCTCACAAAACCGTGGCTGTATATGGTGGTGAGGGACACAAATTTTTTGATTCACACCATGAAAATGGTATGGTTGTGAAGAGGAGAGTGAGAGGAGTAAGTTTGATGAAGGTGGTTTAGTGGTTTGGAGAGGTTTTGGTGGAGGAATTCTAGATAGAAGTGAGAGCAAATTCAAAAATTGAATTTTAGAGAGAGGAAGGGGAAAGAGGCGCTGCCAAAACTGATCAGCCAAGGGAGGGTGGTGCCCTAATGAGGGGTGCCATGTCATTAAGTGACCATTCGTCCTTTAGTGAAACCCGGTGTAATTTTTATCTGAACCATCGTCAAATTTTTACCCGGAAGTATCCAAGACTCTAACTTTAAGTACTTAACATTACTTTTGTCTAATTATCATGGTCATAACTTAAAAATTTGATTAGTAGATCATAGATCTACTAACAGTTGTTTAATTGCATTGCAGTCTTTACCAGTGTTCTTAACTGTACCCGGATTTCATAATCTTCTTAACTTTAACATTTTTGGTCTAACTAAGACTTGTTAGGCATATATTGGTCTTTATTTCCATTTTCTCATCTTTTTCCCGTTCTGGGATTCTACCGGCTGCTACTACAGCAGTACAAAATACCCGGCAGAAGTGACTTTTCAAAAATACCCCAATATGGATACCAATCTTCATCAAATCATATCCTAACCTCATTCATGATGTTTATATCATTAGATTAGCTCTCTAACTATAATTTGCTAACTTGAAGCTATTCTACTGACTGTTACTGCGTCAGCAGTCAAAATTAACAGATGAAAATTCATCTGTGCATAATACCCTCAATATGGGTATCAAAATTAATATTGAACATATTAAAGGAGGAGATAATTATATAGCTGATTATCTATCTAGAGCTATAACTAATTCTTGATTACACTTTTCAGATGAGACCAGGAAACCATCCTAGAGCAATTATGTATTATGAAGAACAACAACAGCGTATCCTAGACTAGAATCTTTATCAGAGATCAGTAGAACATAAAACTATAATACCAGCCACAAACAGTTTAAATTTTGGTAATGTTAATCTTCAAATATATCCCAGTTCTAATGTATCTTTCAGACCATTAGCAGGACAAACTTTTACTTTGGAACAGAAATGCATTTTAGACAATTTATGGGTTTCATTTAATAAAGAACCTAAAGATAGAAAACATTTTATAGTAGCTATGAATGCTTTAGGATATACTTTTAATTTAAATCAAGAAAAGTTTCGTTTTTATGTTGTATTTGAAGGAAATAATCTCGGAGTCTTTAATTCTTGGGTAGATGTTGTAGAGTCCACCAAATTTTTTAAAAATCCAAAGTATAAAGGTTTTCATACAATAGAAGAAGCTTATTCTGCTGCAAGATCCTTCATAGGTCCTAAATTTCATGTTCATCCTTCTCTTAGAAATTTTACTGAACCATTACCCTATCTTAAAGCCTCCAGTAGCCAGACAAAAGTTGTATTTTGTGACCATTGTGAAATCCTAGCTAAAACAGTCAGAAATCTTAATGAAGAGAGAGAGAGACTTCTCAAACAGATATTTACATTACAACAAGAAGTAAATAATTTCCAGCAAAACTTTTATGGTTTCCCGGCCACAAAACGGGTGAGATAGGTAGTTGCTCCCTTCTGAGCAATCAAGAAGCTAGCATAGAAGCAGGTACCATGCCTTCACAAGCTCAAATAGTGCTTGTTCATGAAAAAACACATCCGTTAAAGGCTATGGCTTTGCCAAAAAGCCAAGAAGAAAGTACTTTAGAAATATTAAAAAGAAAAATATAAGAGATATTGAACGCACAAAAGGAGATCAGACAGCTAGTAGAATCTGAAAAAGATAAAAAAGAAGAAGACATATCTTCACCAATTTATGGAGCCTCCATAGACACAATTGGAAGATAGAACATAGAGGGCAGAGTCTAGGCATCAGACCCTATGGGAATCTTGTTAGAAGAAAAGCAAGTGTCAGCAGCAATTATAACCACATAATGTATTAAGGGAATCCTAAATAGTGAATGTCGGCAGGCTATTATGTAATTACTAGTGTCGGCAGGGTTATGAAATATTGGGTTTTTCTTTTAAAAAAAAATTGGTTTTGTCTAGAATCCTACTTTTAAATCTGAAGTGACGATGGGGCCCAAGGAGCACCCGACTCAGAAAATGAGAGATTCTGTATTATATTTTAATTCTGTGTCTCAAGTCCGGGTCTATAAATAGTTGTAGTATTGTATTCAGTTGTAAAATGTATCGAGTGAAGTATGCAAGTGCTCAGTTGTAAACATCCATAATGTGTCTGTAATCCTTCTCTGTTTGCAATAAAAGTATTTTATTTTCTGAAAACATAAGTTCACTCTTACTCTCTCAGTTCCTTTAGAAGTCTTTCGGGGATTTCCGAAAGGGAAATCCTTCTCCTTTCCTAAGGTACTACCATGTCTTCTTAAAGCTTTTATTTTAAGCATTTGTATATTCTTCCCCTTGTTAGTTTCTCTTTTGTATATTTCACATTTTCTCATAATATAAAAATGGGTTAGGTAGTCTTGCCCCGTCTGGTATGTTTAACTGTTCACCACCCTAGCGGAGCCAATAAGTGACCTATATAATGAATTAAGATGATGATTAGGTCCTTTGATGTAAGAGTAAAAAAAATACAAATTCTTATGTCGTAAATGAAAACTAGAAATTATTACTTGGAGAATGTGCACATCCTTCTATGCATAGAAAATTATTAAACCCATTAGTAATATTAATTATTATGTCTATTGGGTGGAAAATTATTTAATATTTAAAATTTGAATTTTCTAAATTTGAATTTTGAACTTGATAAGTGAAAAAAGAGTTTAGCATTTAATGTATCTGTAATGAGAAAAAGATATATATATATATATATATATAGATAGATAGGATCCATTTACAAACTTTTTTTGCAAATTACACTAAGTACGACCGGTCGTACACTGCATGATTAAAGTATGACCGATCGTACTTAGTGTAGTTTGTAAGAGTTTGTAAAAAAAAAGCTTGTAAATATAACATGTCCCATATATATATATATATATATATATATATATATATATATGAAATTTGAAATTTAATATAAAATTATAGATTAAACAAAAAATCTATTTAAAATTATAAAATATATGTATAGTTGATAAAAAATAATTTAAAATTTAAATTTAAATAAAAAAGAAATGACGTATTTATACTTTAAAAGAAAATGTATCAAAATTTTAGCTAAAAAAGAGAAAATATTTACATACAAGTATGTTTTTAAAAAAATATTTAACATAAACATTTTAAATATACATGTATAACGAATTTAAAAAAATGTATAAAAATCATAAATTAAAAGAGAAAAAAATTATATAAAAATGTATAATTAATACAAAAGAATTTAAATTTTAAATTTAAATAAAAATAAAATGACCTCTATCATTCTGTAAAAAAAATTATAAAAATTTAATCACTATAAAAATAAAAAATTTAATTTAGTATATAAGAAAGAAATCAAACTTTCACCTTTTTATTGCAAGAGTATAATTAACACAATTTCTGAATATGACATAATATATGAAAACCGGCAGGCCATCAAGTCACAAGATTTAGCCGACTTCATAATGGAGCTCACCTCAGCCCATGCAGAAATATAAAAGGAAGAAGATTTATGGAGAGTCTATGTAGATGGATCCTCCAATGACAAAGGAAGTGGAGCTAAGATTATACTTGAAAGTCTAGAAGGGGTGGCCATAGAACACTCCTTAAACCTAGGCTTTCTGACTTCGAAATACCAAGTAGAATATGAAGCCCTAGTAAATGGATTAATGCAGGCTAAAGAATATGGGGCTAAGAAGGTTAAAATCTTCAGTGACTCCTAGTTAGTGACTTCACAAATTAAAAAGAAGTACCAGGTCAAAGGCCCTCTACTGATGAAACACCTAATGTAACACCCCGTTCTAGAACCGGTTTGTTAACATCTCATTATGATATTAAGCACAGTTACAATCACATGGGTTCAATTAAAATCTGGATAAATTTTTCATTTTAAAACATGCGGAATTTATAATACCTATTTTCGTGATCATAACCGTATTACCTTGCGGAATCAGATAAATTAAGCTTAACATCATGATCTTATTCCATTTTTAAACCATTAATTTACTTCCTATTTATTTCACAACTTCTACTACATGGTAGATTTCTTCATTAGCTACCTGTGGCTTCAAACCGCGCTCAAATCGGAGCACTGTAGCCCAAGTTATGACAATCGGAAGCAACACAAGAGAGTGTTGGTCACAGGCCTCGCGCGCTTCAGCGCGCTACCGAGCGCTCTAGCGCGCGTTATCGGGCGCTAAAGCCTCCATCTGGGCGCTTAAGCGCACGGAGGCAGGAAGCATCAGGTATTTCAGTGTGAATGGGCGCTTCAGCGCGCATTAGGGCGCTCAAACGCGCTATCCTGGGCGCTTAAGCTCCCGTTGGGACGTTTTAGCGCGCAGAGACAGAAGCATCTCCTCCTTCAGTGGCTAAGGGCGCTCAAGCGCGGACCAGGGCGCTCAAGCGCGCAACCCTGAGCGCTTCAGCCCCACTCTGGCCGCTAAAACTCGAGGAGACAGTAAGCATCCCTTCTTTCTGCAGCGAAGGGCGCTTAAGCGCAAGCCAGGGCGCTCCAGCGCGTATTCCTGGGCGCTTAAGCCCCCACTTTGGGCGTTCCAGCGCGAGGAGGCCGAATGCATTGGCACTCACAGGGGCAGCAGGGCGCTTGAGCGCGCTCCTGGGCGCTGAAGCGCGCTGCCAGGGAATTCCAATTCCCACATTTTTCAAGTCCAAGTCTAGGGGAAGATGCATCCCCATTCCAAACCCCAATTGTCCATGCCCCAAAACTAAATCCTAGCACTCATCCAACCTCTCCTCATGAGATTTAGCTAGAATTTGGGCAGCATAACCTTTGTTTTCTCAACGTTTCCCAATTTAAATAAAAGGTACCTAATTGATTCTCAGCCCAACCAATTCAATAACTCAATACATAACAAGCATGCATATATTGAATTTCAAGTAGGCATCATTTACAGTATATATCCATTACAAATCATGGAACTTAGCTTACAAAACACTATGATCATTCCCTTGGCTCCCATCAACAAAAGAGATGACCAAAGGCATGAGCATAGGCTAAGTCCATTCCTATATACAAATCATAAATCTAGCATTGCCTATTAATTACAATTCTATACATGTGAGCTACAAAACAACATGTATAATCTCAAAAGAAATGCCACATTTCATGCATATGCTAATCCAGATATGGCCACTTGCCACCAGAGGCTCCTGCAGCATCCTTACCTGAAAGGGGGTCCCCACAACACGGGGTGAGATATACGAATATATCCAGTAAACCAGGGGTCCTTGGAGCATCTCTCCACCCCACAGTTCCATATCAGTGTAATAGCAATAACAATAATAATGCAGTAAATACATATCTATGCAAAGTGCAATACATCTCCAGGAGAAATCCCTCGAGCTCTCAAGCTGTCCTAAGGAAACTCAGATGCAAATAGTCCTACTGGCCAGCTAACTACCAAGTATGATTTACGCATCGTCATGCAACATACAACATAGGGAAACACCATCCTATGCCACACCAAATGCATACACATACGTATAACAAAGCATTACACTATTTTATTGCATTTATATACACAATCACAACCTCTACCCTTTCAGGGCTTGGTGGAACAGTCAAGGGAATTACACCCAAGGTCCGAAGGCTTACCTCAAAGCTTCAGCACCCTTAGTTCACCACCAATGTCAACAATACTCTACTCCAAAACCAACACCTACACATGGTGTAATGCAATCAACACATTGCATCCAAGAGTATTTCACAATCAACCATCAACTATTCAATTCAAAACACAACACAAGTATGAGCTTACCAATTCCAATGAGCTACTCAAGCTCCATAGCTTGCTCAAGCGGTTGATCACTCACGGTCGGTCCAAATGTCTCAATCCTAGACATCATTAGGACACAATCATCAATCAACCAAGCCATACCATTTATCAACAATGCAAGAAATCCAATATCTAAGTGTCATATTCTTGCCCTTTTCCAAATATACTCATTTAGCTATCTAAGCTCATTTTCACCGATTAAATGACATTCTTAGCATTTTCCATAACATGCTCTAAGCTCCATTCTTCCTAGAACATAGCTAATTTAACAACATTTCATCAAAACCCCAATTCATTATTCATTGAACCCTAACTCATGCAATTTTCCATGAAAATAAGGTTCAAGGGGTAGAATCTTACCACCAATGGTTGCATAACCAAGCAAGGAGCGTTCCTCAAGCTCCCATGGAGGTAGAACTTCCCAAAACTCCAAAATCTCTCAAATGGCCGAATTTTTTAGAGGCAATATCTCTCTCCACAATGCTCCCCACTCAAAACAAAGCTAGGATTATGAAAGAGGAGGAGATTCTAAGCGATTTAGGCTTTTGAATCACTCCAATCGGTTAAGATTTGCTCTCTCTCTTCCTCCCTTCCTTCTCCCTCCTTTCTCCTTCTTCTTCTTTCTCCTGGCGACGGGAAAATGGGGGGTTTGGGGCTCATTTTGGCTTTTAGTCACTTAACATAGGTTAAGTGGCTTTAAGCGGGTATTGGTTCGTCTATCTACTCAACTCCATTAATTACCAAACTTTACCCAAAAGTCTGGAATATTATTCTAGGAATATTACTATTTTTGTTTTTATATTTTGGGCACTTTCACCAGTACCCATTTATACCCCTTAATTTTCACTGAGTACACTTTTTAACTCCAAAGTGACTCAGATTCATTTCATTAAGCCTTATACTTAATTTTACTCACTAAAACATGCTCAATTATTTAATTACATGCTATTTGCTAATTCATTAGGTTAGGGCTATTATACCTAAACACTTATCATTAGACTAACTCTATTTATTAGCTGTAATTCTTCTAATTATATATTTATTATATTTTATTATATATATTTAATTCAAGCGATTGAACTAATGACTTACTAGTTGAACCGGTGATCGATTGACCAAGTATCTTAGTTTGATAATATTATTTGATGTCGTCTTTATAACAATTGTGAAGCAAGCTACCGTTCTAGAAATAAAGTTACAAGAATTCTAGTAACAATAATTTTGATTTCACATGTAATTTCCATTGAAATTTTTTTGACTTTCTTTAACATCTGAATTTATTTTATTTTAAACACTAAGCTCTTGATAAAACGCTTCACCTATTTACACCCTTATTCATTGAATATGAAGTTGGTAGTTGATAAGTGAGCATGTTGGTTATTGAAGTAAACAATCTACAATATCCAATCTATATTTTTAAGTCAATAATTTAATCATACTTGACTTTTATTGTTGTGGTATTGAGATCAATTAGGTAGCTCTAGCTTTATAGGAATATAACGGCCCATTGTCATTTAATCAAGTGAGTCAATTTAAGCTTTTTATTTATTATTTTACTAATAAATCGATATTCCAAAATTTAGGTGGTTTCTTCTATGTAGGGTATCCTTAAGCATTTGATTGTGTTTTCAATTGGAGCAATGTTAAACTTTTTTCTACTAGTATTTCTGGCAATTGCTACTTGGTTCTTTCATCCACACTACTTTAACATGCCGATAATGGAAAAATTTGTTTGTTTCCTTTTCTTTTTTTTGTCTTAAATCTTATGTTTGCATGTGACTTCTAGATATCTAGTTTCCTTCTAGAAAACTGCAATTCAGAGGCAAATGCTGCTAGGAATGGGTTCGTTAAAAGCTCCTCCTATGATAAGTTATCATAAAATTTCCAATCCATCATACGGAAAACCATTGCTCAGAGATCTATGAATCACAATTTCCTTGTATATATTTATTTTAATATCTTCATCAAGTTCAGTTAATGCCTACATCGTGATATAACTTATGCAAAGCCCCAAGACTCTATGGACTTCTTTAGGAAAAGGTATTCACAAACATTAACATATTGAATAATCTATGAACATTTATGCTTGTAATTGACACTTCATTATCATTCACAAAATTTTTAGAAAGCTAAACTTTCCATCCACATTACACTCGTCATTCTTTTCAAATAACCTTGTTCAATCATTCACAAAAAGTGTTGATGTTGATCAGACTAATCATTGTGCTGTAAAATACAGACAATTATGAACAGAATTAAATTTGAATCTCATTTACAACTGCACAATACAACTAAACAGTCACTCTTTTAAGGTTGGTGTTGACAACACTTCACCTGCTAGACCAATGTGTGAATTAACAGCTACGAAATGTTATCAACTACATACAACAGATCATCCAAGTCATCATTTGTGTAGAATCATAAAGATAAAAGTAGATTAGGTTTGATATCCTTCTTGGCATTGGCATTGATCTTGAATCTTTGTCGTAGCTTTCGAGAATATCTTCAGTACTAGAAGATGGGTACATCTTTTATTAAATTTGCTAAAAAGTCATATAAACAATTTTACCCACCTTTTTATGATTATTGACACCTACATCCCATCTTTTCCTATTGTTAATAAGGGAGTATGTAATATCAAAGATATGCTTGACTCGTAACTTCCTTTCTTACGCTAAATGTATGCTTCCCTTATACGATCTTTCCATGATAATGGCTCTCTTTCTCTTTAGTCTTCTCTTCTTCTTTACGGATTAGGTCTACTACTCCTTTTGTATATATATAAATTTAATGTTATAGTTTTTTTAGCTCTCTACTCCATTTTTTGATAAGGATAAAAATTACTTGATTATCTCCATGATTTTTTTATTTGAATTACACCTGAAAATTCAAACAAGACCATACAATATATAACGAATGTAAAAATATTAAAAATTCAAGTAAAACTAGCTAAAAATAGATCAAATGAATAAAAATATTAAGATATAAAGCAAAAGATAGTGCAATGCAAGTTTGTATCAATCAATACGTAAACCACATACCTTAAAATTTCCAGAGCTAAATGTGTTTGACTTACAAAATTTGACCGAAGTTAAAACCTTACCACTATTGAGCTTTCATCGAGTATTTCTTACTTATAATTTGTGAGACAATTTAGTTTTTTGGGCCTTAAGTGAAAATTGACCATCTTGATAATCAAGATGTGACAGCAAATAAAACAATATATAAAGGGAATTACTTCTCTCACATAGTATGAGATAAATTCTCTCATGTTGACAGAAAAACAAAGTGAGACAAACCAAATTTTTAAAAAGAAAAAAAGAGGCATATTTTTTGACGTGAGTACAACATGAGAAATTAATTTCATGCAACATAAGAGTATGATTTCTCATATATAAATCCACTCTTGGCATATACATCTATATTTAATTACATCAAGTGGATAAATACATCCAGGGAGACCGGGCAAAAAATACAATATACTTTACAAATCCAAAAAAATAAATAATGAACAATATCTTTCACATGGTAAATTTAATGTTCTAATTTGAAGCAGAATATGTCTGACGTTGTGTATATTCAACATATAGAGCAAAAACTCATTTCATGTGTCAACAGGGCCTGGCATGCACGAGTGAACACAATCATCTATTGTCCTTAGAATCTCCATAGTTGTTGGGATGTCCACAACAGAAAATATTGTTTATGGACAATTGTGAAAACACAATGGAGAGCGACTGAGATTTCTTTTTTCCATTTCAATTTGTTAAAAAGATGTGGGAAAAAGAAAACAACCTTGAGAGACTTTAAATAGAAATAAAAGGAATTGGAAAATAATATGTGAGGAAATTAATTGAGGTACCTAATAGCAGGTCAGATTTGAAAAGACCAATAGACTTAGTATAAACGAGTTTTGAAATATCCTACGTTTCATAGCAGCATGAAAGGTTTTGAATCTTTTGATGATAGGAACTCATTTATCAATATATAGAGATAAATAATTTCTTTTTTTATGAAGAATTTTTAGATAAAATATATATTTGATAATACGCACATTCCCGGATGTGCTAGTTTAATAAATAGAGAGATTTTTTTCTAGTTTTTTAATTGTGATCATACATTATACAACTCAATAGCACGGACACATTGTTTTGTTGAAAATTTACGTGTACGACACGGACACGCTCCGACACGCTCGGACACGCGTCCGACACGCGGTCAACATTTGGGGACACGCGGTCAACTCTTGGACACTGACACGTTTTTTCGACACGCAGTCAACTATTTCGGACACGCGGTCAACGCTCGGACACGTTTTTTTTTTTTTTAATCTTAATTCTATTTTTTAATTAAATATAAAAGAAATAATTTATAAATTAATTTTTTCTGTTATGAAATTTGACATAAAAAATTAACAAAGTACAAAAAATTATTTATATTTATATTTATGTTGTGAAATTTAAATATTTGATTGATTATATGACTTATAATGGACTTTTATATGTATTAAATATAAATTATATTATATATATTAAAATTTTTATTTAATATCAAAATGTGTCGCAACGTGTCGAAATATGACATTTTTTAAAATTAACGTGTCGGCGTGTCGTGTCGTGTCGTGTCCCGTGTCACGTGTCACGTGTCCGTGTCCGTGCATCGTAGTTATGCAATATATGTATTTGGTAAATAATGTGCATGAGAATAAATAAATAAATAAAAATTAATTAATTTTTTTTTGCAATTTTTTTCTTGAGTTATTGGTTTATTTTCTCGAATAGAAAAAATAAGTTGATTTATTAAACATATTTATAGATTAAAAATTGAAAATAATAATAATAGAAACATTATGATACATATCTTAAGTGAGTAGAAAATGTAATATCTTGTGTTTAAGGTAAAATTTTGGGTTGGTGCGTCGTGTTTGAATTGACGCATACCTTCGACACGAACATACATCATATGCCATTAAAAATCATTTGTCATCATATGCCATTAAATATCAATATTTTGTTATATTCCATTTCTAACTTAAGAAATTATATTTCATCTAGCACAATGCAGGTAATTATGGCAGTTACCAAATATGTACCACAGGTCAGAATCCCTTTCTTTTATGCTGATTTTCTAGTAAGTGAGAACCTAGCTAAAAGGCATATTAAATTAAAATCCACAACAGATTTTTTTTTTTTTACCCTCATCTTTAAACTCTTCCTTCAGTTCAAGTACTTAAGTATCATTACTGAATCTAAGATGGTACGTTTCAAAATCTAACTGGTGCGTTAGTCAATGAAAATTCCAGCTTTAGCAAAACTTCACTATATTCACTAAATCCTTGAGCTATTACACGATAATGACAATTATCTTTAAAATATATTATTTTGTACATGCAATAATGGATATGTCTTCATTCTGTTCAGTGAGTTGCAAACCATGCTTGTTGATAATTTATACTAAATGGTCTTGAGTTTGATTCAAGTTGATGATCCTTCATAGGTCAATTATATGTAGGTACCACTACAAGCATTTGTTGAAGCTTGTAAATAGAACAATTTTACCCCTTTCATTCACAAAAAAATTTGACAGCTAAGTTTTCCATCCACATTAAACTAATCATCTTTTCACATAAAGTTGTTCAATCATTCACAAAAAGTGTTTTTGATGTTGATCAGACTAATCATTGTGCTGTAAAATACAGGCAGATATGAACAGAATTAAATTTGAATCCCATTTAAAACTACACAATATAACTAAACAGTCACTCTTAAGGTTGGTGTTGGCAACACTTCACCTGCTAGACCAATGTGTGAATTAACAGCTATGAAGTGTTATCAACTACATACAACAAATCATCCAAGTCAATCATTTGTGCAGAATCAGAAAGATCAAAGTCAGAATCAAAGTCCAAGTCCAAGACCAAGTCTTCATTTAAGATTGAGTCTATTGAGCTTAAATGAGTAAGATGTGAAGCATTGCTGCCATCCTGTCTTTGGTCAGCCAACCCCTGAAATGGCACAATATTACTTGTTTGCCTAGGACTATTTGTAACTCCTTGCTGCTTGGAAATGGCCAACCCCATAAACTATGGCTGCTTGGAATTGAAGTTGACCATTGGTTGAGTTGTTTATGTTCTGTGCATGACCCAATTGAAGAGTTGCCGAAGAAGGCAACTCTGGCACATTCAGAGCAGGAAGAGTGTCCAATCTATTAATCATCCCACCAGGTGAGGAGGATCTAAAAGGACTGACATTATTAACTTGCTGGGTTGCCTTAGAGCTGATTCTTTTCAAACGGAGTCTATATTTCTGCAGCAAGAAATATCAGCAAGAAACCCACATACTCAATCTTTTCAAGCAAGAAATATCAGCACATAATCAAACATTTTCAAGAAAAAAAGAAAAGAAAAGAAAAGAAAGGGCAGAAGTACCATACCTAGGTATTGACACCTTTGTAGGAGTGTTGCCAAACAATACAGGCTGGTTGGGTCATCATCTACTTGCATCCCATCTCCCATATTCATCCCCATCTTCTTCCATTTTCTCAGCTTCATCCTCATCTTCATCCTCTTCCATCTTCTCAGCTTCATCCTCATCTTCATCCTCTTCTACTTGCATCCCATCTCCCATATTCATCCTCATCTTCTTCCATCATCTCAGCTTCATCCTCATCTTCATCCTCTTCCATCTTCTCAGCTTCATCCTCATCTTCATCCTCTTCTACTTGCATCCCATCCCCCATTGCATCCCATCTCCCATATTCATCCTCATCTTCTTCCATCATCTCAGCTTCATCCTCTTCCATCTTCTCATCTTCATCCTCATCTACTTGCATCCCATCTCCCATATTCATCCTAATCTCCTACCATCATCTCAGCTTCATCCTCATCTTCATCCTCTTCCATCTTCTCAGCTTCATCCTCATCTTCATCCTCTTCTACTTGCATCCCATCTCCCATTGCATCCCATCTCCCATATTCATCCTCATCTTCTTCCATCATCTCAGCTTCATCCTCATCTTCATCCTCTTCCATCTTCTCAGCTTCATCAGCTTCATCCTCTTCCATCTTCTCAGCTTTTTCATCATCTTCAACATGATGAAAAACCAACATGTTATCATTCCAACCGAAACCATAGATATTTAAAAAATAAATAAAATAGAAAACCCACATATCTAAATATATCCAATGTTAGTTTGTTAAATAAAACACCAACTGAAAAAATTAACAAACTCAACTAGACAAAATCAAATTTACAAAATTAAAAAACAAAAAAACCAGTTAATAGTCCAGTAATATGATGTCTGGGCAGACAGAAACAAAAGCATACAATCAAACATCCACAGTTATCAAGAAAAAAAAGAAACGAAATCAAAAGAAAAGAAAAGCAAGATCATAATGGAAAAGCCACACCCTTAATATTGCCAGAAGAATAAAGAAAAAGAAAGAAAGAAACATATATTTCATATGGTATTGACAAGCAATTGTTGACAAGCCACACCCTCAATCTTCTATTTTCAAGAAAAGAAAAAAGAAAAGAAAAGCAAGAACATAATGGAAAAGCCACACCCTCAATATTGCCAGAATAATAAAGAAAAAGAAAGAAAGAAACATATATTTCATATGGTATTGACAAGCAACTGTTGACAAGCCACACCCTCAATCTTCTATTTTCAAAAAAAAAAAAGAAACATACTGTATTTTCAAGAAAAGAAAAAAGAACACAGTCAAATATCAGCAAGAATATGATGTCTGGGCAGACAGAAACAAAAGCATACAATCGAACATACACAGTTATCAAGAAAAAAAAAGAAACGAAATCAAAAGAAAAGAAAAGCAAGAACATAATGGAAAAGCCACACCCTCAATATTGCCAGAATAAAAAAGAAAAAGAAAGAAAGAAACATATATTTCATATGGTATTGACAAGCAACTGTTGACAAGCCACACCCTCAATCTTCTATTTTCAAGAAAAGAAAAAAGAAAAGAAAAGCAAGAACATAATGGAAAAGCCACACCCTCAATATTGCCAGAATAATAAAGAAAAAGAAAGAAAGAAACATATATTTCATATGGTATTGGCAAGCAACTGTTGACAAGCCACACCCTCAATCTTCTATTTTCAAGAAGAAAAAAGAAACATACTGTATTTTCAAGAAAAGAAAAAAGAAAAGAAAAAAGAACACAGTCAAATATCAGCAAGAAACCCACATACTCAATCTTTTCAAGCAAGAAATATCAGCACATAATCAAACATTTTCAAGAAAAAAAGAAAAGAAAAGAAAAGAAAGGGCAGAAGTACCATACCTAGGTATTGACACCTTTGTAGGAGTGTTGCCAAACAATACAGGCTGGTTGGGTCATCATCTACTTGCATCCCAATTGGAAACCCATCTCCCATATTCACCAATTCCATTGTCTTGATAAAACAATCCAAGAACAATAGAAAGAAACAAGCAAGAACAATACAAAGAAACTAGGAAACCCAAAGAAACCCTAAGAAAACCTTAAGAAGGAGTGAAAACAGAGAAAGAAACCCTTTAGATGTTTTTTTCAATCCTGTTATTAGTAGCTTACCCCCCCCCCCTTTTATTCTGTTAACTCTTAATCAAGAAAACGTGAGTGTTTTTGAAATTTTTAATTTATATTTTTTGGCGGCAAAAGTATGATGACCGTTGTATTCTCTTAACTCTTAACTCGTAAGTTATTTCCGTCCCTCTGAAGTTCTAATTTAGCTACTCTTAAAATTTATTATATTTACTAATTTATATTAGCTAATGTATATACATATTAAAAAATATATGTGTGGATGGACAGCTGAGAAATATATATTCTATTTTTTCGGAAATAAAATTCATTTTAATTATTAAAAATATGAGACATGATTGGGTTGAGAAAAAATTGATCACAATATATATATATATATAATTCATTATAGTTTGACTAATTACTTTGATTAATTTAATAAAAAAAAACCCGCGATTCACACTAAAATAAATATAATCATAATAATATTTATTAAAAAATTGGCTTTACTAAATGCTAACATCTTTTAAACAAGAGTATCAGAAGAAAGCTTGAGAAGAAGCATTTACAAAGGCCTTAATCTAGATGACTTCAAATAAACTTTGGTTATTGATACCACCATTTAGAAAAAATTCAACAGACGCTTAAACAAGGATTAAAATGCAATGAACATTATTTACCCAAAAAAAAAAAAAAACAGAATTGCAAAGAAGATTGAGAGAAGACAATATTAGAGTTCTGTTGGTTGTGTCCCCACAATCACAACATAATACAGAATGAAGAAGAGGTACTTACTTACCAGAGAGGTGACTACTTCAGTTGTTTGATGAAATACTTCTGAGGGATCTACACCACAGAACACTGGCAGGACCTTGGTATATTTGGTTCTGCTCCGCTCCATTATTACCTCCTTAAAACATTTCCAGAGAAAATAGTGTTTACTATTTTCTCTGGAAATGTTTTGAGAAAACAATAACATAAACACTATTTTGAAACGCCTCATCATTATCATGTAAAAAAAACACTAGTTGTTTGTTGGGTGCACATGCAAAGAAGAGAGTGGTTCTGATCTGTAATATAATGGGGTAGGTGGTGGCGGTTTCGGTGAACTGAAGACAATGGATCTATGGAAGTGAAATGAGAGCCCAAAGATAATGTAAAGTGAGAGAGAATGGACAGATCGCAGCAATAAGTTTTTGAGAAAGGTGAAAGAGAGAGACACGTAGAGATAGAAAGGGAGGAAGCGGAAAAGCTCAAGAGAGAAGAGTGGACGCAAAAAAATAAAAGCAAGCTCTCTTGTCAAATCACAACTTTCACATTAGGTGAAATGAGGACTGACAAAAGCAATTAATGGCTCTGATCTCTGATCAACAGAACAGTAGTATCTCTCTCCTATTCCCCAAATAAACTTTAATCTCATACTACCCATCCTTATAAACAAGAGAATACATCGATATCAGGAGCAAGGGACTCTCTCTGTGGGGAAAAAACGAAAGACCATGAATGACACAGAGATTATAAACTACAGAATAGGTGAATGAATGATACAGGGCTACACAGCACAACTAGATAGTTTTAATATAATAATCAATGGAGTCATAGCAGCAGGGATTTTAACTACAATTGTTTAAAATTAAAAAAAATAATATACTATTTAATATGTTTAGAATTTAAAAATAATAATAATAATATTCTTCATCTTCAATCTTTATTAATAATTTGATAATATCACACTATCATTTTTGGAAAGAAAAAAGATTCAAAATTCCATAAGAAGCCAAGTTTTTGAGAAAGGTGAAAGAGAGAGACACGTAGGTTAAGAGATAGAAAGATAGGAAGTGGAAAAGCTCAGGAGAGATGCAAGGAACCAAATAAAGCTCTCTTGTCAAATCACAAATTAGGTGCTCTGAGGATCTGACTCTGACTCTGATCAACAGAACAGTAGTCTAGCATCTCTCCTATTCCCCAAATAAAGTAACACAAACAGCGCAATTAAACTTCAATCTTATTAAGAAATTTTTCAAATTCATTTATTTATTTATTTTTTTCTCTTTAAATTAATCACACACTAAACTTAAACAACTATTAATTAACCTCCTCTTATATACATGCATGTTTTTAAAAGCAGAGGCAAAAAGTAATAATACTGAGTGAACCGAAACAGAGCTTCTAAGATTCATTCAGTTATATATAAGAAACTTAACACTACAAACAAAAGTAATAATACAGACAGATACAATGAATGAACCATCATAGAGCACAAACAAATATACATACATGACACGTACAGTATTAATAATGAGGATTTAAGAAAAAAATAAAGGTATGGCATGGTATGGAGGGGAAGTTACCTTATCCTCAGCATTCAGCAGCAAGTAAAGGAAGATTATTGAGAAGAATCTCAACTCAAGAGGCTCAGTGTCGGGTGCCATCAAGAGGACTAGCTCAGAAATGCCTCTGTTCAGTGTCTTTTTTGAGCTGAGCTACAAATACAAATAGAAATACATGTTTTATGGTCGCTGAAACAAAAAGAAAAAAGAAAAAGAACGCAATAACACACTTAAAATAAATGGAAGAACCAATGAAATGAAAGCAGAGGCGAAAAAAAGTTCCTTTCCTGTGAGTTGAGCTGCTGCTTGTAGTTGGTAGCTTATCTTGTTGAACAAGATCTTCAACAGTATTGTTATTGTGAGTTGAGCTGAGCATCGGCCAAAGGTAACCACCATTTTTGTGATTTGATTGAAAGAAAGAAAGAAAACTTGAAGAAGAACATTCATTCAAGTCAGATTCAATGAATCGTTTGTTTAGAAGGAAGAGAAGATAACGAAAAGAAAAGGTAACCAACCATTTTTGTGATTTGATTGAAGGGTGAGAAGAGAAGAGAAGAGAAGAGGGGGCTTAGGGTTTTTCTTTGGTGGAGAAGAGAGAGGGAGAAGAAAGAGAGGAATGAGTGAGTGTAATTAAATTAAATCCCGCCCAATTAAATTACATTTTTTACGTTTAAGCTAGATGCCAGTGAAAATTAAAATTAAACAATGAAAACATATATGTACGAGTAATATTATTCATGAGTAAAAAAATCTTATTAATATTCACATTAATTATAGTTTCTTCTTTTGTCAGCACTTTGCAGGTAACAAACAAAGGCCATCAATTAAAGTGACACTAATACTGAATACAGCAAATCAACACATTGAAGTCCTAGCTTCAACTTAGGATGTTGTCAGTGCAAAAGCACGGACCTCAAATTTATTTCTCAATTTAAGCACGGACCACAATGGATCTATGGAGGTGAAATGAGAGTCCAAAGAAAATGTAAAATGAGAGAGAATGGACAGAGCGCAGCAATTAATGATCAGGTCTTGTCTTTCCCATCGGCTGCTCTGACTTCTGAGGAGCGCATTACCCCAAGGGGCAAGTCATCACCTTAATTGGGTCGAGGAATGAAAGTTTAAAAAAGAAAAAGAAAAAAAGAATAAGCTAGCTTCCAATAAAATAATCTAACAGAGGGTTCTGTGTAATGGGGTAGGTGGTGATGGTGGTTCGGTTAACTGAACTATAATTGTTTAAAGTTAAAAAAAAATGATATACTATTTAATATGTTTAGAATTTCAAAAAAAAAATATTAATATTCTTCATCTTTCAATCTTTATTAATAACTTAATCATTTTTGGAAAGAAAAAAAGCTTCAAAATTCCATAAGAAGCCAAGTTTTTTAGAAAGGTGAAAGAGAGAGACACATAGGTTAAGAGATAGAAAGGTAGGAAGTGGAAAAGCTCAGGAGAGAAGCAAGGAAGAAAAAAAGCTCTCTTAATAACCAAATAAAGCTCTCTTGTCAAATCACAACATTAGGTGCTCTGAGGATCTGATCTCTGATCAACAGAACACTAATCTAGCATCTCTCCTATTCCCCAAATAAAGTAACACAAACAGCGCAATTAAACTTCAATCTTATTAAGAAATTTTTCAAATCCATTTTTTTATTTATTTTCTTCTCTCTAAATTAATCACACAGTAAACTTAAACAACTATTAACCTCCTCTTATATACTTTTTAAAAGCAGAGGCAAAGTAATAATACTGAGTGAACTGAAACTGAGCTTCTAAGATTCATTCAGTTATAAAAAACTTATCACTACAAACAAAAGTAACAATACAGATACAATGAATAAACCATAGACTATAGAGCACAAACAAATACATGACGTACAGTATTAATAATGAGGATTTAAGAAAAATAAAGGTATGGTATGGTATGGTATGGGAAGTTACCTTATCCTCAGCAGCAAGTAAAGGAAGATTTTTGAGAAGAATCTCAAGAGGCTTAGGGTCGGGTGCCATCAAGAGGACTACCTCAAAAATGCCTCTGTTCAGTGTCTTTTTTGAGCTACAAATACAAATACAAATACAAATACATGTTTTATGGTCGCTGAAACAAAAACAAAAACAAAAACAAAACGCAATAACACACTTAAAATAAATGGTAGAACCAATGAAATGAAATGAAATAAAAGCAGAGGCGAAAGAAAGTAGTGATAATAATACCTTCCTTCATCAGCTCAGCACCCTTTTTGAGTTGAGTTGCTGCTTGTAGTTGGTAGCTTAGCTTGTTGAACAAGATCTTCAACAGTATTGTTATCGTGAGTTGAGCTGAGCATCGGCCAAAGGTAACCACAATTTTTGTTTGGGGAAGTCGTTGATTGAAAGAAAGAAAGAAAGCATAAAGAAAGCTTGAAGAAGAACGAACATTCATTCAAGTCAGATTCAATGAATCCTTTGTTTAGAAGGAAGAGATGATAACGAAAAGAAATGGTAACCATTTTTGTGATTTGATTGAAGGGTGAGAAGAGAAGAGAAGGGGGCTTAGGGTTTTTCGCGGAGAAGAAAGAGTTATTAAATCCCATCCCGCCCAATTTGAGAATTTGTATATGAGAGAATGCATTACACTGATTGCAGTTTTGGGTTATTGGAGGGCCACACTTGACTTTGATAGACACTACACTACACTGAGAGAGAGAACAATGCAATGGTTGGACTTGGGTGTTATTTTCAGCAGCATCATCTTTGTTTTGTTTTGGGCCCAATCCAATTCAATCCAATCTACATCGACGAGGGATTTCTGAATTCTAAATAAATAATATGTTAATAAAAATGCTAATTAATATATCTGATTCTATATCTATAGTCTATACTACCTACCGGAGAAGGGAAGGGTCCACTTTTCATCATTTCAAATTCATCTTTGTTAATTAGTTACTTAATTATGTACCCAAAAAATTATTGATTTAATTATTTAAAAAAAATATATTCAAAATATACAAATTTAAATACATCTTAAAAGGATAAAATATACTCACTTAATGTTTACCGAAAAAAATATATATAACTTAAAACACTGATTATTATTATTATTATTATTATTATTATTATTATTATTATTATTATTATTATTAAAAAATAGAATTAGCAAACACGTAATATTGACCAATATGCTAAATAATATATAAAGGAAATCCCCTTCTTTGGTTTTTATTTTTTTATTTTTCAAAATTATTATTATTAACTACTCAATGAAAGAATTAAATTATAGAACAGTTTCAGACGTAAACAAAACCTATTTAGAAAGCATGACATATGCTTTGTTTTACATGTCAGGCCTATAAGTCTACACGTCGGCATATTTTATATTATTTAATTTAAATAAAATAAATAAATTATTATTTTAATGGTTTTGAATAATAAAGTTATATTATTTTAATTATTATTTTTTAAATTGTTGAATGTCTTATAGGCTTAATCAGGCTAATAAGCCTATGCCAAGTCTTTTGTTTTTTAAATATATCTCGTGCTAAATTTATAATTTGGGCGTACACAAGCTAACGAATCTGGCCAGGCCTAAAGTATTTTACATAGGTCTGACCTATTTAAGCTAAAGTCTACCTTTGCCTATTTGCACCCCTACTTTTAACAATTGGTTTTCGTCGTTGATTGAATGTGAGTGCTATAAGCATGCTTTTAACATGGGTTAATTTACATATAAAGTAAAGCCATCAAAACAGACTATCTCATCTCGTTAGACCCTAGCCCGCATGAGCTAAGGCCAACAATCCTGCAAATAAAAAAGCCCGCATGGGCCAAAAACCTATATAATCCCACGAGATAGGGCCAGTCCACGAGCCAAAATTTCATATAAATCAGTTGACAAAAATTATGATAGTAGCAAACAGCATCACCAAAAGCTTATCTTAAATTCTCATCATCGATCCATCTACCGCTCCCAACTTCTACGCTCAACAATCAACTATAATGGAAAGAACAATAAATCTTTACGTAATCCTCCAAAACAAGCAATCAAAGAGACAAAATAAACCATGTTGCCATATAATTGAATGGGAATTAGTTTCTCGGGATAAACTATTCCCATATTACAAACTCATAAAAATGTCTCATCCATTTTTTTCTCTTTAATGCAGTGAGTCCCACATATTTAATGGGTCTACAAGAGAGGAATAATTTCTTATGCAACCGGAGAAACTAGGAAAACCATTGCCACTTTGTCATTCCTCACTTTAACATAAATTCGTTGCATTAATTATGTATTTGATTATAAGACTTTGAATAAGATTTTGAAGGGTTTTTGATAAATAAGGTTTTGAAGGGTTTTGAAGAGTTTTTGATTATAAGACTTTAACATTGAAGTTAATTATGTCCATGTAAAAGAGAATATTAAAGTGTGAGCATAGTAAAATCTTATATTGGGGCTTTTTTTAATTGTTCGATAATCGAGGATATTTTAATTACTAAGTATAGAGCATTATTAGCTAGATCGATTATTTAAATTACATTCACAGAGGAGTGGGACATATTTCATGGATATTCAATATAACCCAAACTTAATAACTTCTAGGCCTTCTAAGATTTCTATTTTAGATATAAAACATTATTATATTCAATGATGACAATTGGAGATCAACGTGTAACTGGCATCTAGTTGATAGCAATTATTAGCAACTATTTGTTGTTAAGAGTTATGATTTTCCTTGTGAAGTTTTATGGCTGGTTTTTTTTAAAAGAGTATTGCAAATTTGAGATTTGTTAGTATCGTGCGGCCCTAAATCGATTGGTTTGGTTTGAAATTCAGGCCTATTACATTGTTACGACAAGTGTATTAAAGGTGTGCACATGGCAGTTAAAATCGGAAGACGAATCAAAAATCATAAAACGTAAAATCTAAACGTAAAAAAATTGTAAAAAATCATAAAAGTGTTTGGAGTTTTGATGAAATCGTTTTCATTAAAAAAATCATAAAATCACAGATTTAAATCGGGATTTTAACTACCATGGGTGTGCATGACAACCATCTGATAATCAATTTTTTTTTTAAATTACTGTTCCCAGGAACAAAATTTGATTGAAACAGCGTTTGGTAAAATTGATCTATTTTGTTGTTCTTGAGATGAATTAGTTTAATTTTTATGCCGGAAAATAAAATAAAAAACCAAAAAGTTTTTGTTCCTGGGCACAAAGAGAATCACTTTTTTATTTTTTATTTTTTCATTCATCATTCTCAACCCTTTCTTTCAAAAAGTAAAAAACTACGTCTTTTGCTCTTTCCTCCTTAGACGTTTTTGCCTTCTATAAGTTTTTTTTTCTCTTCCCTTATTTTCTCCTTTGTATGAACTGTGGTTTTGATTTTCTTTTCTCTTTCTCTTTTTCTTTCTCATTCGCTTTACATTGTCTTTTTTATCAAAAAATGATCGAAAACTTAGCATTTGGAAGTGGTTTTTCACGTTCTCAAGTCTATCATTTACGAATTTTTCTAATGTGCTCTAGAAGCACAACATTATTTCATGGTCCTTTACTAAAAAAGGAAAAGATATTTCCATTTATACCCTTTTCTTTTTTCAAATGTTCATCTCAATCCTTTTTTTCTCCCTATTTTTAGAAAGGGAGTACAAGCTCCCGAAGCACGAAAAACGAGCTCGTCATTTACGTTGCACTCTGACATACTTGAGTTTTAGGGCCTGTTTGGTGTGACGTATAAGGCATGATAGTATAAGTTTATACTATACGTTATGACATTTTCAGTTGTTTGGTGTGACCACAGTATAGTATAAGCTTATACAGCATAATCCCTTAGGGCATGTTTGGTGCATAGTATAGGATAAGGTCTGATAGTATAAGACCTGATAGTATAAGCCTGATTGTATAAGACCTGATTGAATTTTAATATTATCCAGCGTTTGACACGATGTTATATAAAATAATATCATCTAGTATTTGGTAATATACTGTATAATACTATATATGATAAAAATAAATATTTTTAATAAAAATATCCTTTAATAAAGAATTTATATAATTCTTCAAAAAATATCATATGATATTAATTTTTATAAAAATTTATTGATCAGTGTGTCCGAAATATAAATTAATTTTTATAAAAATAAAAATATTCAATATTTTAAAAATTAATATATTGAAAAATTAATTTTTATTTTCATAGATTAATATTAAGATAATATATTTATTTTTGAGAATTACATTGGTCAACGATGCTAATACATCAATCTCTTATCAGGCCTTATCCCTCACCCTTAGGCCGGATTAAGTTATACATCGTTTTGATGTATTAGGGGATTATGCTGTATAAGCTTATACTATACGATGGTCACACCAAACAACTGAAAATGTCATAACGTATAGTATAAGCTTATACTATTATGCCTTATACGTCACACCAAACAGGCCCTTAATACATCAAAATGATGTATCACTTAATCCGGCCTATTATAATAAAAATAGTGGGTCTCTCAATGGACACTGAATTTGATGGATGTGTTAGCTTGGTGTTAGTTTTTTTGTTTTATTTTCACTTTTAATTGACAGAATTTTATTTAAAATTCTATAAGTGTTGCTCTAAATTTTATTTTATTTCTTATTTTTATGA
Source organism: Gastrolobium bilobum (assembly GCF_033153095.1). NCBI lineage: Eukaryota > Viridiplantae > Streptophyta > Magnoliopsida > Fabales > Fabaceae > Gastrolobium > Gastrolobium bilobum. The sequence goes on along the minus strand of NW_026895085.1, from coordinate 41,671 downwards.
ATTTGTAAAACAAATAGTAAAATCTCATTTTCACCATTTTCTATGTATACAAAATTTTAAAAACAAAAATAATATCTCTTTTTGTAAGGGCAGTCGGTCAATCTATATAGGGCGAGAAGCTCAGAAAACATTATCTATTCTTAACTCATATTGAGTGATTTAATTCTATTAAAGGTTTTATGTTGTTTTTATTTCTTTTGGGTAATGTTATTAAAAATACAGTATAAATGGGACACTAATTCAACCGATTAATTAAATTTATGTAAATATATATAGTAAATATATAAATAAAAGTAATATAATAATTAAAGTTATGTGGCTCAATGGTTAGCATTTTACTCTCCTCTCATATATTTTTTTGGTATCCACTCTCCTCTCATATTTTACTCTCCTCTCATTTGGTAACCAGTTTGAATCTCAAGAGGTGAAATATTTGTCACAATTTTAGGAACCAATTCAATCAGAAAATCAATACCAGATTAATATAAGCTGAATTGATTCATCAACTCTTTATCAAGTTTTTATCAAGTTACATATATGTCCGGTTAATTGATTCAACCGATGAGACTGATCGGGTCAAGTTAGTTTTAATAAATTGTTTTTTGGATAAGACATAATTACTGTCTTATATATGGACTTGATGGAAGAGCCTCCAGGTCGGGTCAATAAATAGCCTCTTTATTATAATGTTGTTAATGAGGTCTCCTCTTTCTTTTTTATTATTCGGGTTAGAAGTGCGACATTAGAATAATTTAATTTTATTGATTCAAAAATTACCAAAAATAAATAAAATAGAATCCGACTATAGGCCTATAGGCACCTTGGAACCACACATGTTTATCGGGAGCACTTTTTCAGTGTCAATGAAATATTTACTCTCTTACAAAAAAAAAGGAAAAAAATAAATATGAGAGAAAATAATTACAAAGACACATATAATATAATTATAATATTTTTTTTATATTTGATAAAAAAATATATTGAATACTCGATATTTTTTCAATGCCACTAAAAATATTTTTGTTTATGAGGACAGAGGAAAAATGCAAACTTCCCCAATTATAGAGAAAAATCATTGATATTATCAACGCATTGAAGTTCATTTATTCTAATATACATAAATAAATTCTATACAAATTTTTAGAATTCCAAAATCTACATATATATCCTAATATAAATAAATTACCTTCGCACTAAATTTAATGTAATGGTGGTACTAAAAGTTTGCTCCAATTATAGAGGTATAGTACCCTTTTGTTGTTTTTTGCTATAGGTGTAACACCTCGTAGTACTCCGGTTGTTAACATCCATAATATTTAGCATACACAGCAGAAGACTTTATTTTAAAGAATAATAAAACGTCTTATAAAAATACGAGTAAATTTTTTCCAAAATATTTTCTAAAACATTTTCAAAGCGTTCATATGATATATTGCATTAGCGTAACATTAACGTCTAAGTCTACTAATTAAAACTATTAGCCATCACTAGTGGTCATTGACCATCCGGATATGACCTTAAGTATCATTCCTGACGGAGTCTTGCGGACAGCATAATGGCTGTATTTCGGATAACTATATGATAAATACAATAATTAAACAGACCGCTTGCAAGTCCCACACGGACTGCAATCCCCTTTACGGGTCAATACAAACAATAATGCTCCATGCTCAAATAACTGAATACTCTATATAAATTTCAAAACGTCAAAGCATCATCAAATAATCCACGTCTCTAATACTACATTCAGGATTCAAAATAAATGCATAACATAATCTCAAAATAAGATAATTGGACATGTTAATCATTATACATGCCATCATAAAGTCTAATCAGAATATAAACAACAGCTTCAATCTACTAATCCATAGTTGGGCCATTTCCCTTATATTGCTCACTGCTACCATGGGTACCTGAAATGATGTCCCCAAAGAGGGGTGAGATTAACCACATCTCAGTAAACTCAAGGTTCTTAAAGAATCCTCTAATCCCTTGAGCCCACTTCCTGCATAATAAGTCAGATATAAAGCATATATAACAAACATACAGCATAAAGATAGTATCATTATATCAATCCTTGTGTAACCCCAGGGTCAAAGCCATAGACGGTTACACATGTGTGACTCTAGGGTCAAGCCATAGACAGTCAACACAACCTCAGTATGAAATAGCTCCCAGAGTCAAGTCATAGGCAGCCTACATACCATGATCACTGGCCAGGATCCTCATAACATATATTATCAGTGCATCATCATAACATCTATATGAATGTGAATGAATGCACATATACAGTATATCACATACTTTCATACAATAACACCATAATGCCCACCATCATGGTGGGGCAACAAGAGAGAGGAGCAACCAGAACTAGAAGCTTACCTCACTGAGCTTATCAAGCCCAACTCCAATAATATACGTATGCTCCAATACAATCCTCAAGTGCAAGGTTCTCTAGGCACACATAGAGTAGGAATCATTCACATCATTAATTACATATTAATTAGTCAAGTTATATACAAGACTTAACCATTATAATCTACGTGTCACAAGCTTTCCAACGATATATTATAAGCCTTATTCTGACAAGTACAGCCCAAGATAAGTCCGCCGTAAGTAGTAAACTGTAAATCCAATGTCACTTGAACAGAGTCGTGGACTATTTAATTTTTCTGGGATGATGTACTGCCCAGTTTAATCTTTAATATTTATGAAAAATACTAGACATCTCTATCTTTAATTTGGCACAAGAATCGTCTCGTTTCGTTAAGTAACGAAGGAGATATGAATTTCGTAAACTCACTGTTGCTTGCTGTAAAACTGTGACGTGAATGAACACTGCCTACTAATCTTTTTTGAAAACAGTGACGTTAGCTCATAAAATTCCCATATTTTAGGACAAGAAAATAGACATCCATACCTTCAATTTGGTACCTCACACGCTCCATTTGATTAAGAAATGAGTGAGATATGATTTTCGTAAAACTGAACTTACTACTCCTTAAAATTCTGAGAGCATCATCAATTTTACTTCCATATGTTTTTACATTAAATTGTCCAAGCAATTTGAACATTGTACTCTTTTCTACATATTACTTAACATACAAACTTATTTTCACTTACCTTAGCCATCCAATAACCAATCTGACTTTAACTAGATTTAAGGAAAATTCTTTAAATCTTATAATACTTAAGCCTTAATTTCAACATACATCAACCTTTATTTTACTTGGACCATAACACCAATATTCAACCTTCAAGAAATGTAACCATATACACTAAGTGAGAGATAGTTACCTTAGTTACCTTGAAGAGAACAAACTTATGAACTATCCATCTATCAACAACCTTCACAAATACTTTTATGTTGACAGCCCTCCTAATAGGTAGGATTCATGAATGGAACTCAATCTTTATCATTTAACAAGAAGAAGAATAGAAGATTATGACTTCAAGAACACAAGGATGAACTCACTAGTTTCTCTTGGTTCCCCTTAATTAGGCTGATATGGTTAGAGGAAAATGGGCAGATTTTTGAATGACTACTAAGAGAACCCAACGACCAAGTAAGCTTAGGAGTGGCCTAACTTGATTAAATCCCCTTGTCAACCTTCTTATCTATCAATTCATTTTTAAAACAATTGATTCCTTCCACCAAGGGCTAGCTACGTATGATTATTGAGAAGACAAAAGAGGACCAGCCCACTAAGAAAGAAAAGAATACAACCAACTAATAAAGAAAGGAAGACAACCAAGGTTGGCTAAGACTAGCAAATGGAGGGACCAACCATGACAACCAATTCATAAATGCTTCTATTTGATTAGTGTCATTCCACTCCAATTACTCTCCATTATGCGCTGATTTGGAATCAAAAGAGGTCAGATTTTTGTTATTTAATCTATCAAAAAAAGAAAGGAAACATGAGTGGTTATGATGAATTAGTGGAGGGTCCAACTTAATAGAAAGGAAGGCACTGAGTTACACTCAAAATACTCTACATGTGCGCTGAATTTGGACCAAGAGGGATTCAGATTTTCGTCATTTAATTTATCAAGAAAAGAAAAGAAACAAGAGTGGTTGTGATGAGTTAATGGAGGGACCATCTTATTAGGTAAAGGAAACACTAATTTAGACTCTAAATGCTATGCCTATGCGCTGATTTGGATCAAGAGGATGGATCAGATTTTTGGTTATTTAATTTATCACAACAACACTAGTAACTTTGAAACTAATTGAATTACAAGATCATAAGCTTACCTTCTTCAACCCTTTACTCTATATATATTTTTTACAATTTATCTAGACTTATTTAAACAACACTACAACCCCCCTTAAAGTTCTTAAAATTCCCTAATGAATTTAATTACATCATCCAATTGAATCTTAGACTACTTTATGTTTAATTATAATTGAACTCCCACACTTTCTCATATTAATCTTTGACACTAAAACTTGTTAATATTAATATTAAGGTCTTATTAAACTTACTTGAAATAATTTTATCCTTTTACATCTTGTCATGATAATTTCATGATCAATGAACCATTATTTGACCTTAATTATCGTAATCTCCTTAATTAATCTAACTTGATAATGAGGGTTGTTATATTCACCTCTCCTTTTAGAAATTTTGTCTGCAAAATTAAACCGGACTTAGCTTCTAACTCAGACTATAGCCGAAGAATTTCATTCTCATTCTGTTTATGACCATAAGGTTCTCGTCATAACCCTTCAATTTAAAAGTCATATAATTAGGGTTATTATAATAGGCATCTATCCCCCATAGGTATGGGCTAACGATAGCCACTCGCGGTTAGGTGTTACTTGTCTCCGATTTTTTTTTTTATCAAACATCACACAATTTCATTTTCAAATTCTGGTTAGTCCGTAGTATCATACCTGATTTTCACATGTTATGTTTGTAATGGATACACCTACCGTTGAATTATAACACTCTAGAACTTAAGTTGTTTCTCTATGATATATGCATTGGTTGAGATGATTAAGGCATTTTGTTCTTGTTAGCCTATGGTCAAAATAGCTCACCTGTATGAAAATTTTCCATTGCTAGTCCCTTGAGCCTGAGCATATTTTGTTGATAAATGACCTGTTGGCCTGATTGATGGCTTAGCTTATATCCATGTGACTTACCCTGATTGAGATTGAATTACTGATATGTTAAAAATAAATAAAGAAATTGAGGTAAGCTCCACAAAGGTTAAGTGATTAAGGGATGTATATTCTATTTTTACCCTGAAAAAAAATATTTTACTTATGCATAAAAAGGTGGCTGAAAGGAATTAATTTTCAAAATTCTGTAGAAATGTTAGTGGAGCAAGATTATTGAGTTGAATGTGCTAAATTGTAAGAGTATCAGTTTTTCAATCTCATTGGTGTTTTGAGCTATTATTCCATATATTCCTACCCTTTTAACCCGGCCAAGATACAACCTGTGAAGTGCTTTTGATCAACTAGTGCATGTGTTTGATTCTTTATTTTTAAGAATTTTGAGAATATTATCAAGCTTATGGTAGTGTTATAGCTGTGTTGGATTAAGTGCTCATGATACCCTAAAACACTGAGTGTTGAGTGAATATTATTTATCTTTGAGAGGGAAAATCAATGTAGACTTGCATCTTTAAGAAGCTGATGATATTGTTGGAATTTTGTGATGTTGGATCAGTCATGCTTAGTATATTGTGTCTGAGAGTGTCTATGTATTGTTATGCTGGATTAATATTGTTTGTTTCCTGGGTTAAGTCTTGTTCGTTGCTGGGGACAACAACGTTTAAATCTGGGAATGATTTGATCTGCATCTGGCATGTGATATTTTCCAAGCCAAAAATAATAAGAATTTAATCATAAAAGATTATTTTATGTATATTAATTACTTTTATTATTTAGTTTTCCATTTCAGTTTATTTTTCATTTTTTATATAGTTTTTATAGGTTAAAGTGAGAAAAAATTCGAATTTTGAAAAAACAAGGAAAGGAGAGCCGCGCTACCCGCGCGGGTATGCATTTCAGCACAAAATCCAGAGACTTTGCGCGAGTGCAGCGCCACTATGGCGCGACTCGCGCGAACTTCTGCTTGTAGTCAAATTCCGAATTTAAAAGGATGCTGCGAGGCTTTTTCAAGGGAGATTACAACACGGAGACTGAAACATTTCCAGAAGAAGGAGAAGAGCAGAGAATTGTTCTTAGTTTCTTATTGTAATTTCATTCTTTCATCTTTTTCTTTTATAATTTTATGTCAGCTATGTCTATGGCTGACTAATTTCTTTTATTGTAGTTAGGGTCACAAACCCTATGTGAACTCTTTTCGCGATGGATTGATTTATTTTTGCTCATTTATTTTAATATATTTTATTTTTACCCTGTGCGTATTGTTTATTATTTCTGTTAGACTTAATCAACCTAATATGAGATAATAATTTGGGAATTAGGGCTCGCAATAGGAATATTGGGGTTTTGATTCTGAAAGGGGGTAAAGTAACAATTTATGCATGCTCTAGGGATGGACTTGTGTGAATTGCAGTCGTTTAATTTATCGTGATTAATGCTTAATTTCATGCGGGATTGTTAAGAAAATAGGGTTCTAATTGAATTAAAGGGTTAAATTGCCCAGAGATTGGAATTTAACTAATTATTTTTAGAGGATAATTTGTCTGAGTTATTAAAATGAATGAGCATTGTTAATCAATCAAAAGTTTAAAGTGGGGATCATATGGTGCGTGAACCTTAGCTGTAATGTCTTTTATTATTCTCTAAAAAATCCAATTTTATTTTTATCATTGCTTATTAAATTGAAAATTATATATTTTAAATATTTGTCTTTATTTTACCATCAATTCACTATTTTCCAAAACAACCAAATTTTCCAACTTAAGGGGACTGGTTATTGTGGTACTTGGTTTACAATTCCTGTGGAGACGATACTCTACTTACTCATTATATTACTTGTGCGATCGGTACACTTACGGTGAGCATCATTTTTCTTTTTAATTAAATGACATGCTTTATGAACAAATGTGTAAATAATCAGTATTAAAATAATATGCATTTTGTTTATCAAAAAAAAAAAAAAATATGCATTTTTTTTAATACAATAATAATATGCATTTTGGCATGGAATAAGATATAACATCATTTTCCTAGACTAATGGTAATTGCGTAAAAGCATACTAATCTGTCACCACTAGAAGTTGTTAATATGTCATATTTCATAAAGTAAAATGTTTTCTCTTCCATCAAATTGTTGGCCTTTTGTAGCATAAGAGAAAAATTCTGGAGGAGAACTTCAACTTCTATACATAATACAAAAAGAAGGCATGTTATTATAGCCAACAAGCAGATAACAACTAATATCACTACTTACCAAACCTTACATCCATTATGTAATCTTGATTGTTCACTTGATTGGAATATTAACACAATATGAACATTTAAATACTACAAAATAATAACTTAAACTGAGTTACGGCAATGGGTTATGCATTATTACTCATTGATAAACTTGATGCAAACTCCTTGTTAATAATATTTTCTTTGATTTTTTTAAAAAAAAAAGTTTAATAAGAGTAAAATTTCAAATTGACTTTACTAAATAATGTAGATCCACTCTATATCAATAGAGTAAGCATGAGATTTTACTCAATAATAATGTTAAAGAGTATGCTAGTAAGTAGTAACCTTTTTTTCAATGTATTTAGTTCCTACACAATCCACTTATATCCTCCTTTCCATGTATCTATTTTTCAAGAAAATCGAAATTCCTAATTCTCTGCCCCATTTTTTTTTATTTAAATGCAACATGAATCCAATAAATACTAAACAAAATGCTGTACTAGTTAAAGAAAAAAATGAACAAAGAAATGTTGTATTACACAACAGGTGACATTTGCGGTGGTTAAAAGTGATTGTTTGAACTCCAAAGTGGATCCTTAGAGAAGCACTCCTGAAAATACTTTTCTTTTTGAATAAACCACAAGTATCTGTAATCCTGTTCGGGACGAGTTCATAATTAAAGCTTTTAACCTCTTTTAAGTATGCTATTAGGGAGGATCAAATACATATAGATCTTTACCTACTCAACTCTTACACGTCAAGTTAACATTATTTAATTCTTGGGAATACCTTTAGGTAGTGTTTGGTTCAAGTCTTCTTAAAATTTCTCGATCTAAGTGCATGTAGCAATCTCCATTCTCCTCATTTGGTTGAAGGATTCCATTACTTTTAGCCATCAAACACACTTTGCTATATAAGTACAAAAGCATGTTAAAATTGGATAAATTCACTGTTGAAGAATGCTTCTACAGACGTGGTATTTCTTGTCAAAATCTGGAGAAATGAAAAAGTGGGTGAATACAATGACATTAATACCCTTCTTTTTATATGTTGTAATGGTTCAAAATTTTATAAAAAGGTTACTTTCGTAAATTCCATCCATTTCCCCATCAAATTTTTATTTTCAACCAAACATACACTCAGCATATTTAACTCAATTTCCCTACTAATATTTTACGGTACCAAACAACTTTTTTTAAACTTTCTTACCAAACTCATTTTTCAACCATTTTTCTATCAATTACATTTTTCTAGTATTCAAAAAATTTCTCCTCAACCAAACGCCTCTTTAGCCTTTACCATACTTGGATCGAAATTGCTAAAGGAATATATAAATGAAGATGAAAATGAGCTGCAATTATCAAAATCAAATGGGCTGCAAATTGGGGTTACGTGTCCAGAGCAATGAGCCCAGGCCCAAACTTCAGTCTCTGTCTACTATCAATCCAGAGCCCAAACAAAAAGAACAAAGTAACAAACAAAATTCGAAGGGTTTTACGAGAAAACAAAGGGAGAGAGAAAGGAACTGTCGTGTTCTGAATTGGTTCCACTATCATGAAGTTCATTCAATCTCTCATTGGTACTTCTTCTTCTTCATCATCATCATTTCCACACAGAAACACTTATTTCAGAATTTAACCATCAAATTCATTTTTTTCAGCTCGAACCCGTTTTTCAGGCCGTGGCGGTTCATTGGGTCGGGTCTCGGGGCTCCGATTCTTCTCTGCTTCTCCCGAAGAGTACTCCAAGAGGAACTACGCTAACAATGTAGCTGAATACAACACTGTCTTGAGTTCAATCGCTGCTCAAAGAAGGTATCTCCACTTTTTTTTTAAATGTTATTATTATTATTATTATTATTAATATTTTTTTGGGTTTATTGGATTCTTTGGTAGGAATTTCTTGCTGAGGGATGTGTACGATGATATGATGCTTGATGGGGTGAAGCCAACCCGTGACACTTTCCATTCCCTTGTTGTTGGAACCATGAAAGGTTCTAGGATGCAAGATGCTTTCTACTTCATGGACCAAATGAAAATCATGGGTTTGGTTCCTGATGTATGTACTTTTTGTTCTCTTCATTAGTTTGCTTGTGTATGTATTATACATTTATGTTTTTTGTGCTGGGGAGGCTTGGAATGATGCTATTGATAAGGGTTATTGGTTGTAATGCTTGAAGTTGAATGCTGAAAATGGTTATTTAGTGAATTTTGTTGATGACTGTCAGAAACCTATTTGGTTGTTTGAAGTTTTAGTTAGTTGCTGACATATAATGTGATTTGAAGTGGAGCTCTTAGAACCTGTTCTGCTTCTTTTGGCTTGTTTCTTTCCAACTGAAATGTGATTTGAATGTATTTTAGACTTAGTTCTATATCTTGAGTGTGCTAAGTTGAACCTTTTTTTTTTTTTTTGTTCCTGTCTTTCCATGTTATAATAGCTTGTAGAGTGTGGATAATCTTGAGTGATAACTAAAGTTATAGAGGTTATTTTCTTTATAGAGGTTATTTTCTTCTTTAGAATCTTTCCATGCTTGCATGTGTTGGAAGATAATTTGGTAGTTTGGTTATTTTTGTTTCTTGGCTTCAGGTCAGAAAAATGTGGCTTGAGTTGGCTGAAGCTAGATGCAGGCTAGTTTGTAATTTACAATATATGAAACGGTGATTGGGTGTATGGGATGGCTGGATCACAGTGGCTGTTGGTTTTTAACCCGTTGTGAAGTTAATGCCACTTGAAGTAGAGCAGAATCATTGTTCTAATTGTTTTCTCATATAGAGTGCATGCCACTTTCCAGTTTTTATGTTTCTAGATTAGGGACTAATTTCATATTGATGACATAGGTAACTTTATACAACTTTCTGATTTCAACTTGTGGGAAATGCCAGAACTCTGATCAAGCTATTCAGGTACCTATCACCGTCTACTTGCAGACTTGTTTTTAAAATTCTACTGCATTGGAAGTGTTTATTGCTTCTTTCTCTTTAGATGTAAAATATTTTTGTTTGTTTTCCTTTGAAATGAAGATTTTGGAGGAGATGAAGCACATGGAAGTAAAACCAAATTTACAAACCTACATCTGCTTGCTACATGCTTGTGCAGCACATGGACGCTTAGACCGAGTGTATGCTATAATGCTACTTCTTTTACTATTGAATACTTCCTTCACTAAAAATTGCTTTTGCCATCCATTCCTCCCTTCAGGACTCCATTGTTTGTTTTTACCTATGTAGCACCGATACCGACACGGGACACGTGACACGACACGACACTCCGACACGTTAATTCTAAAAAATGTTAGATTTCGACACGTTAGGACACTTTTTGATATTAAATAATATTTTTAATTTATGTAGTGTATATTATATTTAATATCAATAATTTAACAAAAAAATGAATCTAAACTTATAATATTCATAAATTTTGCAAAGAAACATAACATATCCTAAATATTTATATTAAACTCAATAAAATGATAATCGTAATGCAACGTATTTAATAGTTGGAACTAAAAACTCAAACTCAAATCAACTTTTGAACCTTTTTTTGAATTTCTATAACGCGTGTTGGAGTGTCGGGGAGTGTCGAAGTGTCCGAGAGTGTCGAGAAGTGTCGGACACGACACGTCAGAGTTTTTGAAGTGTCGGTGCTTCATAGGTTTTTACCAATGCTTAGTTTGGTGTCATTCTATACCCAAGGGTTGGTGTTTTATTTTTTCACATGTTATGTGTGCTACTCTTAATGGCGTAATAAAAAGAGCCTGCTTGCCAACAATTTATATCCTTTTTTCCTTTTGGGTAAGGTAAGGGGATTTCCTACTTATAGTTGTCCTTTTATTTACCCAAGTGCATATCGGCATCATCGAGTCTCCGTTTATACACTTATATTTTTTGAAATATTTAATTATTAAAATCTATTTATCCAGGTATGCAATTGTCCGTGATATGACTGCAGCTGGTCTGGGATTAAACAAGTTCTGCTATGCTGGGCTTATAGTTGCACACAAGAACAAAAGACCTGTTACTGATGATTTTCCAACAAAAGTAGTTATTGTATCTATTTCTTGATTTGACATGCATTTATGCTGTAGTTGTCCAGTGATCTTTAAACTTATTATTCTGTGGAAAAAGGTTATTGACTTTGTGGAGAGGTCGAAGAGTTGGTATTCAGTTGAAACTGACAGTGCCAATGCTGAGAATGTGATGATGGGTGTTTCAGATGAGGAGTTATACAACTTACCAACAGCTGAATATGTTCATAGGCGAGGATTTGTAAATAGGCCTTTCACAGCATATCATGTTGCATTTAATGCTGCTGCAGACCTCAAGAATGTTGAGGTATGAGGCATGATGTCTGTAGGAATTTTGATGCTATTGTTAAATGGTTCTCGCTGTGCTTCTCCTCTCTTCTGCTGATACTGCCTCTGTGTGACATGAAATCATTCAACCACATTACTGTGAGATGTTGGATCAGATTATCAGCATCAATCTTGTAGTTGGTTGTGCATGATATTTGAATCTGGACGTCTTTTTGGATTTTAAACTAACTCATGCTATCCAATTATCCACTTTCCTGGTTAATAGTGTGTGTGTGTGTAATCATTCAACCACATTACTGTGAGATGTTGGATCAGATTATCAGCATCAATCTTGTAGTTGGTTGTGCATGATATTTGAATCTGGACGTCTTTTTGGAGTTTAAACCAACTCATGCTATCCAATTATCCACTTTCCTGGTTAATAGTTAGTGTGTGTGTTTTAAACTATTTTACCAACATAATTTTGGCTTTCTTACAGCAAGGAAAATTAGTTTCATGTCATTTTCTGTTAAACCAGAATGCAAGTGTTAATCTTCCTTTAGATAGTAGACCTTCTAAAAGTTCTCCTATTATGATTACACTCTGTACTGACCAGAAAGTAGAGATTGAGAACAACAGTGATATAACTTAAGGGTACCATTAGATTATATGCTTTCTGGTATGGACTAACAAACTCAATTAGCACATTACCATCATCCTCCAATGAGCTAGGTCAAAGGCATAGTTACTACCAGGAGTTCAAAAATTAACCAGTCAATTATCTATTAAATTTGAAATAGACCTATCACAGATAAGCAGGTGTAATTAAACCCAGAAGTGTGGCATTTTTTTTGGAAAGGAAAGAGTAACATTTATAAAAATTTGCCTCCTATATGAGATTTGTAGTTTTATATTTTGAATATCAATAATGAATATGTCAATGAAGGCTTGAAGGAGCTGTATATGTGCTGCTACATTTTTTTATTGTATCAGAGCCAAATGTCTGATTTCAAATCTGTGTTTTATGCAACAGTAACCTGTTTCCCCCTTATATTATATTTTGATCAAATTTAGGCCCATTAATTGCAGGTTCTCGTTTATATGTACAAATGTGCCATTTGTATATGGTGGTTAAACTTTAGTAGAGTCAAGCTTGAAAATAAAGGCTTAGTAAACTTTCAATAATTGAACCTGATGATTTCCTCTCATTCACTTTGACATTTTCCATTATTATTTCTACATTTCTGGTTTGTGATGTCATCAAACATCAAATGTTTCCTTCTGTCTGTCCACCTGAACTGTTTGACATATTTGGTTTTCTTTTCCTATTCATAATTGATTTTATTTTCACATTTGTTAATGCCTACCTTTTTTCTTGTTTTAAATTGTCTTTTAAAATTTGCATGGTTGATATCTAACTGCGGCAGTTGACGGACACACTTTTGGAAATGCTGAACAAGGATGGGAAAACCCCTGATGTCTATATTATGATACAAGTAATTAGGTAATTAATTATTGGTTATTAATTTCTTTAGTTTGTAGCATTCAGATAACTTGAGAATATGCATACTACCAAACTACAGCTTTGTGTTGGTATGTAAATTAACCAAGGCTGTGAGATGGAATTTATGCTTGCTTTAATTTAGACACTAATTATTTGAATCATTAATGTGCTGATTAATTGCTTCTCTTATGCTTGCCTTTGATGCATGTCGTTATCAAGGCTTTTATGTGCCTTATCGTTGTCAATGATGTATGGTACCATGCGAAAAATCTGCATAATTTAATTCAGATAACTTGAGAATATGCATACTACCAAACTACAGCTTTGTGTTGGTATGTAAATTAACCAAGGCTGTGAGATGGAATTTATGCTTGCTTTAATTTAGACACTAATTATTTGAATCATTAATGTGCTGATTAATTGCTTCTCTTATGCTTGCCTTTGATGCATGTCGTTATCAAGGCTTTTATGTGCCTTATCGTTGTCAATGATGTATGGTACCATGCGAAAAATCTGCATAATTTAATTGTGGATGATGTGGTGGCGCCATGTTGAAGCAAGATGGCCATGTTATAAAAAAAAAATACAAAATTTAATAGAGACATTTATAGAAAATTATAATGTAAATACAAAGACTTCTTAGTTTATAATTATATCAAGAAATTTTTTCATATAATCAGTTTTTCTAGCAAATTATATCATCATAAAGGGGAAGTTAACACCATAAAGTGTCGCAAACAAAATGCTATAAAGGAAAGAACACACGGTCGCAAAACAATCAAATGAAAATTACAATGTCATTCGAGAGAACTAGCAGCAGTCCATAAAATATGATGATAATCAGCCTCCTTAATCTTCTTTTTCTTTCTCCTCTTAATATCAGTTAGAGATTGATATACATCCATAGGACCTTTGATATTTTTGGTAGTTTCCTTCTTCCTATTGCTAATGCTTACCAACTGATGCCCATTCATAAGTCTTGAGTAGCTCATGTTTCTTCATCACCACCGAAACTTAAATCTTCAAATCAGCTAGAAACAGCAGTTCCTTTGTCTTTTCCTTGCTCCTAATTGAGGTGAAAGGAACCAAATCAGAAAAAAAAATTGAGAAGAGTACAGATGCAGAGAAAATTGTTGGATGGATGTTTTCCTATAGGGTATTTCTTTTCTTTTCTCTTGCTGGGAAGTGGCTAGTTGTATGATAGTGGATGGTATTTGCCATTTGGTCATTCAGATTGAATGGAATTTAAAACTTACGTTAAACAAGTAGCTTTTTTTTTATATTTGGTTAACTTGCCAATAATTTCTTAAAATCTACTGTTGCTTTTGAAGGTTGCCTTCAAGAAGGTCAAGGGCTGCTTTTGCAATGTGAATTAGTTCTTTAAAACCAAAAAATTATTAATGCATATATAATATTGCTATAATCATAAAATTCACTAATCAGTGAACATTTAACATTCTATGTTTTAGTCATTTTATTAGTAAAAAATGGGGCAAACTCTGGTGCACAAGGCTCTTCAACTAGCGAGGCTAGGAATGAAGGTCGATTTTACCCTTACATTTTTGGAAATGTGTTGTTTCCATACTCGAACCCGTGACCTTCCGGTCACAAGAAGCAACTCCGCCACTGCTCCAAAGTTCACCCTGTAGCAAATTGTTATAAAAACACCTAATTTCTTCTAATAGTATTTCTTGACATGGATATAGCAAACACCTTTAAAGCATAATTATACTTGCACTAATCATTGCAATGCTTATGAAATGTAATAAGCTTTCAAGAACAGGCAATCTAGACTTTGGTCTTTTCATTTTTTTTCCGCTTAACATTCTTTTAAAAGAGGTTAATTTAATGAGAACCTTTTTACATCTAGAATATGAAGGAGAGTTTCATGAAGAATAGAAGTAATATGTTTAAAAATAAAAGTCTAAAAAAAGTAGGAAGAAATGTACAATTTAAATAATCTTTTCAAGTATATAATAATGAATGCGAATGAGGGTTACCAAATGAGAAGTATGTTTTGCCGAGTCTGCTATTTTAAAATGATTTGTGTTGCAACCCAGACAGCTATGTTTGGTGATCACTTGTTAAGCATTTATTGCTGTAGCAAATAAGGCACCATTACTCCTAGCCTCAGCCGAAATTTAGAGCAGGACTTGTTAACCACTTGACAAAGTTTACTAAGACTTGATTTGAAACTATTAGAATATAAGGATTGATATTGTTTTAGGAGTCTTATTATGTTTGTAATCTTATTAGGCTGTGCTTGTACAAGTTGTACTACTACTACCCTAGTACTTGACCTATATTATTAGTATAAATAAAAGATTAAGTTAACTTTTTGTGATACATCTCGCATATTCAGAATATTTTTCAAAGCCTCTTCTCTCTTTTCCATCTTTTCCCTTAATTTCAACAAAAAAAGCCAGTAAATCTTAACCAAATAGAAGATGCTTCTAATAATAGTCTCTGAACTGAGTGTATAAGGGCATACTTTTAACCATTAAACTTGGTTAACTCGGATGTGGTATGGTTGGTAAAGTGAGCAAATATGGTTACAGTTTGAACCTTTTTTTTGGTTCTAAACTAGATCCTTCTTCCTTACTGCTGTTTTTTCAACTGGTTTTTTATTACACTTGCATAATAAAAAATTCAGTTTCTTTCTCATTACTGTTATTATGCAGGTGCTATTGTTATGCAGGAGGTATTGACCGTGGTCTTCAAACTTTTGAGGATTACATAAATTCAGGAAAGGCAATTGCTGCAGAACTTTTTGTGGTGAGTTTGTGTCATATACAGTTTCTAGGACTTTCAATACCAAATCTTGTTGAATCCTTAGATTTGCTTGAACAATCTTGAGGTTATCAGTAATGTGGATAAGTACCTATCTGGCAGTGGCGTGGCCCGTGTGGGTGTTTCTGAATTTAAAAATGCTGATTGTTCTCCTTAATTTATTCTTTCTCTCTAGCATCCTTGCTTGGTATATGTGGCTGACAGTTTGTCTGTATTTCCCAACTTTTGCTACTTGAGTCTAGGATTTTTATCTTCTTGAACTCCACTGATGTTTACTAATGCTATTTTTTTTTTTTTTTTACAATTTGAATAAAATGCATATTGAATTATTCAAACCAACATGACTGCAGACACTTGCAGAGGGGGCAATGGTTGGGTACACTGAAAAAGGAATGCAAATTGCTCAAGATATACTGGTAGGTTATCATAGCCTCTTCATCAACTTTGACACATTGTGTGATTTATTTGGTCTATTTAAATCTATAAATGTAGGTATCGATGAACCAAAGAAACTTTTTCTTGAATTCCAAAATGGGAAGTGAGCTCCTACTTAGAGCTGCTGGTGAAAAGGTATGCCAACACTTCCAATTATATCCTCTTGTGTTATGCTTGATACAAGATAGATTAAATTTGTTTCCCCTTTTTCAATGTGTATTACTTTTTTGTTTCTTAAATTGTAGACTGGTGGATATACTAATGCTAACTACATATGGGACTTGCTGCAAGCTCGTAGAGTTGTCCCTTCATTTGCTGCAGTACAAGCATATTACCAGGGCTTGAAAGTGAGTTATTTGCCTCAGTAATGCATCATCTTTTTATGTGCTTTAAATTTTTTTATTCCTTGATAGTTTGTATATTCATATTTGTTGTAAACTGTTTTGAATTGCACAATGTACAGAGGTTGCAAATTCTCTTTTCTGAGTTGGGGATAATAATTGTTCTATATGTTTAATTCTGATCCACTATCACTGGCATACTTTTTTGTACTATCATCCAATCGTGTTTTGTTACATCTTTGAAAGAGTTTAATTTCTGATGTGATTATTATCATTGTAAAACTCTTTCATAATTGTGGCATTACGTGATTGGATGATGGTGTATCTTCCCTAACCATGGATCAAAATCAAACTCTTAATGTAACCGGAAATGTGGCTCGACTTTTTTGTTCAGGAATGAGAAAAATAATTCAAAGTTCTCAAAATGATTCCTTATAGAGATATACTTCAAAATGCTTGTATTGTGTTTAAATAAGGGGTTTGCATTTATCATTTAACATGACACAACAAAGTTTCCTACACACACAACATTTTGTGGGACTCACACTTTTTGAACAAAAAAAAAAAACTACGGCACGCAAAACGAATCTCTATAACATTACACAATCACTTTTCCTACAACATAACTTTTATAAAACCCTTAAATAAATGAAAGAATACAGTTGGAGGATGTGAAAAATGTTGTCACATTATAAAGAACCCGTTCAACTCAAGAGGTTAAATTGTTAGGTAAATGTCATATTATATATTTCTGCAACGCCTCCCCTCATACAAGAATCCATTAGGATTGAAGGATGAAAAGTGTACAAACTCACCTACCTAATAGAATGAGAGTAGTGAAGATCGAACTCGTGACCACCTTGGCCTCAGAGCTCTGATACCATATGAAAAACTAATTTAACCCAAAAGCTTAAGTTGATAGATAAATGCAATATTGATAATTTTATATTATATTTCTCTTACAGACATGAAGTTTTCTTGTTCTTGGCTTTTTCTTAAGTTTATTTCAGTCAATCCTTTATGGACTATGTCTCACTTAATAGACTAGTTCCCTAATTGTTGTCCTCTTAGTTGATTGATTCATTTCTTAAAAAAAAAGTTTTATAATTGTGACATTTGACCTGTTAAGCTATCAGTCCTTTGACTGAACTCTTGATGTTCACTGCTATGTATGTGGAATTGCAGGACCGAGAGATACCTGAAGATGATCCAAGACTTTTATTGGTCTCTCGAACTTATGACAACCTTCGCTTAAGATTTGGGAACAGGGTATTTTAGGTGTTTAGAGATTTTGGCTTTACCTTATTGTTATGAATTCTGTTAGCTGTTGATGGATTTGCTATTTTTAGAGAGAATCCATAAGTTACCAGAATTATTTATTTGATTCATGTGTGAGTTGGTATGGAGATCCCATGTGTTCATTCACACATGATTTTGATTTTATCAAGAAAGAGTTGAGCTAAGCTTTTACAAATGGTACTTTAGGAGAATAATAATTAGCATGTAATACATTTTTTTTTTCACCTTTGATTGTTCACGTATTTGTGAAATGGTTTCTTTGTTCTGGAGTATGAGTGCATGAAGTAGTATACTTGATGAATGTTACGTGTTTATATACAATTGTAATTAAATGGTGGGTACTGGGTAGTTGTAAGATAAAGTATGTGTAATGTTAGTCTTTCTTAAAATATTTAAGTGGGGGAATTTTTCAATTTACGTTTATAGTGTAGAAATTATTATATAGCATGGTGAACACTGGGTAAGTTTGTGTCAATTGATAGAACCAGATTATAGGTATATAAAAAACCAAGTGGGATCAATTATAATTAAATTATACAAATTGTATAAATGTGAAATAATATCCGTGTAGTATTATTCTATCTTGATATAATTTGATAGGAATGAAAATAATTGAAGTGAATAGTATGGGGATTTGTGCAAATCATGGTAAACAGAGAGTAAGTTTTTGTCTATTAAGCAAGGATGTAAATAATATTTTTTTTCTTATATATCAATCGATGGTTATTATTAATTTGATTTTGGGTTTGTGTCTTTTCACTCTACAAATCTTAAGGTCTATTTACTAGACCGGCTAAGTTATCTCATTCTAATAAATATAACATGTAGATCAGAAATATCTGCTAAGTTAAAATATAAATATATTCTTAATTATTAACATAAATATACATATATAGATAGATGTAGATGCTAATCTTAAATTTTCCATATTTAAACAATTTTAAAATATCTCTGTACAAATAACGATTTACCTTATGACTTAAAAAATAAATGTAAAATTATAACGTTAATCATAGCGCTTTTCTGACATAAGATTTCAAAATGACACAAATATTTGTGATGTGACCCTAGCAAAGAAAGCGAAGGGTTATGTTACTGTCTGTTATATTAAATTTCGTGATTAATTTGTTAAAAAATTCTGAATCTTTATTGGCAACGAGATTTTCTAGGTTCTCTTAGGTGGTGTTTGATTGGGAGCTTTTCAGGAGATATCTATCTTTCTCAAGTATGACTTTTAGAAACACCATGTTTGTTTCAACGTTTTTCACCAAAAACTCATCTATTCAATTTGTCTGGATTTATAAGAAACATAGATATCCGCACTGTTTAGAAACCCAATTTGAAGGTGGGATTTTTCGGAAAACCGGTTATCTGGCTTTTAATGCACTGTTGATTTCATAAAATTACCAAAATTTTTCAGTAAAATTTTTCCCCACCAAACAACTTTTTTTTACATTTTTCTACCATCTCACTTTATCTATCTTTCCAATCATTTCTCTATCTATCTCATTTTCTTACTATTCTAAAAAAATTTCCTGAACCAAACGCCCCCTCAAAGTAATTTTTTTGTGTGGATAAAATTTAATTATTTTATTTACTTATAAAGGTGGACCCACTCTAAACCTACTAATTGGGCTGCAAAAATTATAGTCCAGCCCAGCCTAAGGCAGCCCATTAAGAGTTAAAATGATACGGGCCATGGGCCGAAATAGCCCAACCCAAACTCATGGAAAAAGACTAAAATCGAAGCAAAATTCGAGTTGTGAAACTGAGGCCGAAGAAGGTGGTGAAGTTGGTGGTGCTGCATAAACAAGAAGATGGTGAAGGTTTTGGAGGAAGAGCGTGAGATTGATGATGATGCAACAACAACAACAACAACAACATCGAATGGTGAGAACAACACGAATTTGAAGAAGAAGAAGAAGAAGAAGCAGAAAGTGCTATTGAATGAAGCTGAGAAGCGCGGTGTGTGCTATCTGAGTCGCATTCCACCTCACATGGACCACGTCAAGCTTCGTCACATTCTCTCTCAATTCGGCGATATTCAAAGGATTTTTCTTTCTCCTCAAGGTCCCTTCTCTCTCTCTTTTAATTTTTAATTTTAGGGTTTAGGGTTTTAAAACTTTTTTTAAAAAAATATTCTCATTTTATATTTTTAAAAAGTATACGTTAATCTTAAAAGCAAGGCATAATTATTATTAAATTAAGTATAAATTTGGGATAGGATATTGTGACACCCAAGTTATGTTACACCTATGTGACACCCAGTCAATCTCATCGTTAGATCGCTTATGTTGATCCAACGGTTATATTTATTTCCATCTTTGTATGGTCACGATTTCCCAAATTTAATATGTTATATTTATTTCTACATTTGTATGGTTATGATTTCCCATATTTAATGCTTTCACTTTAAATTTGGGAAATCATGACCATACAAAGATGGAAATAAATATAACCGTTGGATCAACATAAGCGATCTAACGGTGAGATTGATTGGGTGTCACATGGGTGTAACATAACTTGGGTGTCACAATATCCTATTCCTATAAATTTATGGAGAAATTTTTTGAATACTAGCAAAATGTAATTACAAGTAGTCACTTACACTTTCCCATCAATTCCAAAATAAATCTTCTACCAAACACTACCTAAGAGATAAATGCACTTTTAAAGTTTGTCTTATATTTAATAAAATTCTAAATATTTATTATAAAACTAGTATAATACATTACTTGGTTATTTCAATGGTTGATGAAGTTTTTTTTTTTTTTTTTTTTGAATGTAGGAAATTCTGCTGCCCAAGTGCCTCCTAAGCGGTCCCGGGCATCCCGAGACCAAGCATTTTCAGAAGGGTATTTATTTATTTTTGGAATTGAATTGATATCTGAATTGAAGTCTTTAAAATGGTTACTGATTTTTATGTTGGTAGGTTTTGATCATTGGTTTCTTTTTCTCCTGTAATTGTGTAGATGGGTTGAATTCGCCAATAAAAGTGTTGCCAAGAGGGTTGCCAATATGTTAAATGGTGAACAGATGGGTATGTATTTGAATCAAAATCCGTCACTTGTTGCTCTTTGTTCTTTATTAAGTGGAAACCATATTGTTCTTTCCTATCAATTCTAGAATGTCAGTATATCGCATACATTGGCTATTATATTCTTGTTAAAATTTTGTGAAAAAAAAATGATTTGGTGTTTAGTTGTGGTAGGAGGATTATATACTTGTAGTAGCTATCTGTTGATCTTTTATCTTTAGTCTTTTAATGGAAATCATAATGTTGTCCTATAACTTTAGAATTTTTTTGTTCTTTAAATTTGGTGATATAGAAATATGATGTGTTCGTAGTGGTGTTTACTTGTATAGTAGCAGGACTGGTCGTCATGTCTATCTGTATTTTCTTGGTTTTCAAGTTTCTAATTTGTGTTGTTTGTATACAATTCCAGGGGGGAAGAAGAGATCATCGTTCTACTATGACCTTTGGAATATTAAGTACTTAAGTAAGTTCAAATGGGATGATCTGACTGAAGAACTAGGTAAGCGCTTTATGATCATGATCAGTTTCTCGTTTTTATTTAGTGGAGCTTTTAAGCAGCTTATGCTAAAGCAATATATATTTGCTACAGCCTTAAAGAAAGCTGTTCGGGAGCAAAAATTAGCTGTAGAACTTTCTGCTGCCAAGAGAGAGAGGGATTTCTATCTTTCCAAAGTTGATCAGTCACGAGCTTTGAATGCTATAGAGGAGCGGCTAAAGAAGGTATACTATGTCTACCCTTATAAAAAATCTAGAGCAAATTAAGTTACCTTGCCATCATTAAATTCAATTTGAATATTTTGGAGGTGTATACTTCATGCATTTAATACGTTAGACAAGAAACCATATGTTGATTAAGAATTCATTTGGTTAGATAGAAGCCAGCCCCAATAAAAAAAAGAAATGATTAGTTCTCTCGAATCTTCATCTGTTATCAACTCTTCCTGTGTTTTCCTTGGTTGGTACAAAATTTTGTAACTTTTTTCTGTTATTTGGCGATATCAAATAAGCAGAATATTAACTTTTTCTGTTGTTTGCTGAGATTAACCCGTACAAATTTTCTTTCTCTGAAATGTTGGTGAGGTGGATCTATTCTTTCTCTGTTCTAGAACAACAGGGCAACATATATTATCAATTTTATTTTGGCAACTAATTGAGACTGTCAGACTATTTTCTGTTTGAGAGGCTTTGGATCCAACCCTCTTTTGGGACCCAAACCTAACAATGAGAATTGTGGATAAATTAAAAAATTCCAACTTTTAGAACAAGAATAAATTAAATTAATAATATTGGCTTTGCAGTTTGCTGCGATTTTAGAAGCTCTTTTATGACTTGCAAGACAAAATAGTTCTGGGTTTTGGGAAGCTCAGAACTGGTATTTGTTTTTAATAATTTGAGTTTTACTCCTTATTTGAAAGACTACGACTTATTACTTTGCTCCTTGATGTTGTTTGAGGCTATACTTGTTAGATCTGTCATTTCCTCACAATCCACAGAAATTGTGTATTTTGAATTTCTGCCCCATTTTAGTCTGTGGTCCACTGCATGGGCTTATCAGTGACTTGTATAACTTTTTCTTGCACTATTTTTAACCCCTTAAAACTAGGGTAGACTGGCAAGCTACGTAGCTATGATTGTCTTATGTAATGGAAGAACTTGTTTTGGATTATTTATGTAGCCATTTTGGATTATTTATGGAAGAATTTGTGATTCATCTTGCATTTTCTTTGACGATTATGTGGTGTTCTTTTGCTTATGCTTTTATCATACAGACTTATTTATATAACATGCTTCCTAAATATAGTAATGAGAAAGTTGAATGATACATTAAGCTATTTCTTTTCATCTGCATTTTTCAAATTTCAATGCGTATTGTGCATATTGAGGAATCAGTCACACTGATATCGTTTTATTCGGCTTTCACAGAAGCAGAAGGTTCAACAAGACTCAGGGCAAGTGACAAAAGCGATTCGTCATTTCAATCAGACAAAGCCAATAGCTGCTAACGCTAAAGAAAGTAAAAATGAACTCTCTGATGATATGCTAGATGCTGTAAGTATCACTTTCATTATTGGTTAGATATAATAGTTCTTTTCTATGGTGTCTCATTTTGTGCTATGCTTTTTATTATTCTCACTCTCTCTCTCCTTTTTTTAACTGTCATAACTTAATGCATAAAATCATTATTTTTTATTAAGGTTTTCCACTATTTTCCTTGCAGGTATTTGGCGGCTCATAATGCATGTATTGATACCCTCGACAGTAGGAGCCAAAATATAGCACCACCAAAGGTAGCATGTGCATTGCAATTTTCTGTGTACTTGGTTACCGTAGTGAGTCAGGGTGATGCTTTCTTGATGTATTTCTTAATTTGTAATGGTTTATCTATAAAACAATTTTGTATTGATCATAACTGGCAATGATTTTAACGTGAGTTGAAATTTCTAAATTGGGCAAATTTTAGTTTTCAATGAATTTTTTTTCCCACTTATGAATTGTAGACTCCAAATATGTTGTACATAATGCGTGTAATTTGAGTTAAACTTTGTACTTAATTTTATACTATCATGATTCATCAATTACGAATTGATAAACTACATTATTTATTTTTTCCGTCTTCTAATTGAAGAGACGTGGCAGTTTATACAAATTGATGCAATTTTTTTCCTGTATGTTATGAATAAAAGCTATTTTTATTCCTTTAGAGACTTAAATAAATCCGACGACAATCTAATGATGATATTTAACGAAGAAAATTTGGAGATTGATAAATTTTTAAATTAATAATTATATATGGTTTGTAATTAAATATTATAAGGGCACTTGACCCATAAAAAGTTATAAAAGGATTATTTATTTGTGGAGATGATAACTGCCGAACCTGAAATACAAGGAAGCAAAGAACAAAATAAAAATGAAAATGAGAAAAATAGAAGTCTCGAGGGTAAAATTCCAAAACTAAGCATTATAGTTCGGGGGCATTTACCCGGTACCTATATATTTTGGAATTTAATTTAGGAGACGGTTATACTTACTACCAGATGAGTTTACTATCCTTATAACTAATCTCATCACCGTTAGATTAGAATTAAATCTAACGGTTCATAATTATCCCTTATAATTTTAATTTTCACTCTTTCATCCCCTCTTTGTCTCTCTCTAGGTTTGAGATCTGCATATCTCTTCCTCTCTCATACCCTCTTTGTCTCTCTCTCTCTAGGTTTGAGATTTGCACATCTCTTCCTCCAAATTTTTCTGGATTCAAGTTTCTATTCTTCCAGGTTCATCTGTGTTTGTGAGTTCGCGCTTGTCCATATATAATTTTTGTGGAACTAAAGTTGTTTTGTTTATCAGCAGGTTCAAGATAATAGTGATTCTAATCATGATCAAGATTCATTGGAAGAATTATTTATAAAGTAATGAATTTTTATAACGAATGAATTACTAAAGTAATGGAAAAATTCGGTAAACATATATAATTCATTACTTTATAAAACAAAAATCTCGCGATGGATTAGAACGAGATTTCTGCCCTTCTTTCCCTTCAAATTGTGATTATGGTTTGATAGACATAATAGAAAACTAGGTTGACTAAGAAGATGGGTCATGGAAAGATTTTGAGTAAACTGAAATAAGGAATAGAAACTTGAATTCAGATATGTGCAGATCTCAAACCTATAGAGAGAGTAAAAATTAAGATAATAAGGGATAATTATAAACCGTTAGATTTTTTATTTTATTTTTTATAACAAAACCGTTAGATTTAACTCCAATCTAATAGTGATGAAATTAGTTGTAAAAATGATAAACTTACTTGATGATAAGTATAACCGTCCCCTTTAATTTATGTGCAATTAACATAAAACATGTAAGTTGTTAAAATCATTAAATGATCAGTGAATATTATATTATGTAATAATACATTAAAAAAATTTATAATAACTCATTAAAATTAAACATTTTTTTTTCTGTGGACGTCAATAGACAAAGTAAGATGTATTGTTAATTATATTTAGTACTTCTTTTTTAAGCTAGAAGTTACTTTTAAGCATAAATTAGGTCAAATAAATTTTGAAAAAAGTTCTTGTAATGAAAAGTTTTTTTCTTTTATAATGAAAAAAAAAAGCTAAAAGCTACTAGGAGGAACTTTTTTTTAAACTCTTATATGTTTTTTTTGAATTATGTGCTTTTTTTATAACGAAGAGTTATAAAAATAGAGAGAGATAGTTTTTTTGAAATATGTACTTTTGAATTAAAAAATTTATGTAATTATCAAACAGTTTTTAACTTTTTTTTTAAGCTCTTTTTTTAGGTTTAACTTATACGTAATTTCTAGCTTAAAAAAAATTCAAACATGCTCCTCTTAACAAAATTTAAATACTGTCATAAAATGCTAATGAATTTCTTTTATTAAATCATAATATTAATGCATTTCCCATTAAGAGAATCATCGGTCAAAGGCTTGGTATACCCTTCTTTTATAAAAGGATTGGCAACTCAAGGATTATGTGGTGGTCTTGACGTATGTGTCGCATATAGTTTGTTTTTATTTCTCTTATATATAAAAATACAAAAGTTAAATCAAATCACAGTATCCCACTATGAATTGTCAAGAATTAATATAATAAAATGAATTGTCAAATCACAGTATCCCACTGTAAAAAAAAATTACGTTACTCCTGAATCAAAATTAGACGATAGTCAACAGAAGTTCAACGAAATTATAATATATCCCAGTCTTCAAATTGTGTCACGGTAAAATGGGTTAAAAAAAATGGCAATGAGTGTAAAAAAGTTTCAAGTTAATAATAAATCAAAATTAAATTCATTATAAAGTTAAGTAATATTTTTTAAAAGAAATATAAACAACTATAATATAAAAGAAAAATCACGCATGTACATAAATTCATATGTAGGAGTTGTTGATCACATCATCTCTTAGACACTCAATTCAACTGTTGACATGTATAACAACATTTTTTAAAGATTGATAAAATTCTAAACATGAGCTACACATCTTCATACATGTTTAATATTAAGTGTCTACGATAGAGAGTACCTACTAAAAAATTTCTCCATGTATATGTTATTGCAAGTAACAATGGAACGAATATAAGCAACTAAAAAACCTGGCATTAAACAATTTCATAGTGGAATTTAACACAACACAGGCAATCATTTAAAACATTTAGTAGATCTTAACAACTATGTAGTCAAATCTGTCACAAGAATGCCTTTGAGATTAGACCTATACATGTAACTGTAGTGTTATCCAAAAGTTCCATGTCAAGTCTAAGAGTATACACTCGGTTGAGACAGGGAATGCTAGAAATAGATTCACAAAAGGATTAGTTTCAGAATTGTTTTTCCTCTCAATCAGCTGCAACACCCACCTCTTGCAGAAACAGTTCCTTCTCTGGCACCTGGTTGACCTTGGGGACGTCCATAGCCAACTTTTATACCAGATGACTGCAATCATAGATTCATTTCTTAAGGGTAGGTCATCCAGTTTGACAGTAAAAAAAATAAAAACTAATCTCCATTAAACCCCGACTAACAAAGATAGAGGTGATGACAATCCTTATATGCACAGTTTTACCTATGCATATTTGCAAAGAGACTGTTTTTCGGATTTGAACTTGTGACCTTTCAATCATAAAGGAGCAGTTTTACCACTGCTCCAATCTCAATCTCTTTGCAAGATAAAAACATCACATGAAAGAATATGCACTAACAACCAAAGTCCAAGATATTGTCACAACTACTAATTTCTCATAACTTTTTACATGAAACTCACAGTAGATAATTACCTCATTGGACACATCAAAGACACCTTCCTGAATATTCTGAAGAATCTTTGCAGCAGTCCTTATAAAAGCCTGCAGAATATGCACTAAGTTACTATTGTGGGTATTGAAAATCACAATATCATTGAGGCTGCAAAGCACATATGCTGTATCTTGCTTGCTATTGATTTGAGATAAATCACCTCTTCCACATTTTGAGCTGTCCTGGCAGAAGCCTCCAAGAATAAAAGTCCATTTTCCTTCGCAAATTGCTCGCCCTCCTCTTTGCTCACTGCCCTTCGGTGAGACAGATCACTTTTGTTCCCTATGAGCATGATTGACATGTTAGGATTGGCATGCTGCCGAGCATCTTCTAGCCAACTTGCTAAATGATTAAATGTCTCTCTCCTGGTCAACAAAAGAAGATTCTGGTTTTCAGTTGATGGCATGATTAGAAAAGTGAAAAAACCTCAGATTTAACCCCCAACATCACATAAAAAAAACATCAAAGAAAAGGGAAACGGCATAGGACATAATATTTTTTTGTTTTACATGAAACAAAAGTACACTGTTTAGAGGCCCGCAGGATATATATCACATACATTCATACACTTAGAAACAGACAAAAAAATAGAGACCCCCATATTGCAACTAGCAGTACTAGCGCTCCCCGGATGAGGTATTGGAAAACCGAAAAATCATATAAGATGGTTTAAACTTTGAAGTTTGAAAATAAACTAAGACACAAATGTTCTAGACTCCTAGATCAAAAGAATAGAAACGTAACAAAACATTTATACAGCATTTCACTTCTATTGCAGGCAATATCAAAGCTTCACTCAGCCCACAATGTTTGCAAACACGTAACAGCACAATTATACAGCATTTCACTTCTATCGCACACATATTGAACATCTCGGATGCATAAAAGTAGAAGTGCAGACCATGAGTTCTATTTCAAAATAACAATAGCACCACCCACCTTGTAATGTCATAAACTAGAAGTGCCCCCGCTGCTCCTCGGTAGTAAGATCTAGTGATGGATCTAAAAGACTCTTGCCCAGCCTACAGTTAAACAATGCATTCTGCATCAGTATTTAGAAGTTATTGAAAACTAAAACATTGGATCCACACTTGGACAAAGTATATGACTAAAGAATTCTATACTCAGCAATAATAAGACTGTTTGATCTTACTCAGATTCAACAAATACACCTTCATGTTGTTGATCAAGAGGAGCAATGAAAGCATTCATTACTGTATCAACTTAATCTAACCATACAAGGCCAAGCACTGTAATCCCAGGCTCAGCCATACAAAACTGAAAAGCACAAACGTGTGGATCAATATTATACTAAATGGTTGTCACTATCAGATATAATTTCAATAACTAGTTTTGCTAGGTCGAATGACAACAAACTTTTAGGACTATCTTATTGGAATGCTTGATAAATATAAAGAAAATTAACCAGTACCACAAACAAAAAGATGCGTTAACTAACCTAGAACACAGATAATAGGTTGTGTGTGTGATATCTGCTTGAACAAGTTCAACTACAGACTTTTCATCCTAAAACAGATTTTAAGCATTCTAATTTTTTTATTTTTTTTTCATGTATATAGTTGATCCGTCAAACCCTTTAAATCTGAACTAGCTTGCACTTTCCTTTCTTTTGCCTTCTAACCCCTAAAGCATCACTTGTGATTTAACAAGATTCAGAATTTTCCTTACAATTACTAATTATGGCCCTACAATCTCATTACCTATTACACAATCAAGACAACAACAAAAAACATACATACTAAAAAAAATTAAGACAAGCTTACGAAAAATATTCAAACCAATTAATACAAATAGTTCATTCTAGTGTTCAAGTACATACTCTTTAGTCAATTCTCACCTAACTTAAAATACCCAATTAAAAAATTGTTCATAAAAAAAAAACACAATTAAAAATAATAAAAAAAAGTAGAGAGAACTTACCGTATCCCATATCTGAAGCTTAATGGGTCGGCCATCGACGGTGACCATGCGAGCGCCAAACTCAACACCAATGGTGAGATCATGAACGGGTTGGAACCTCTTGTCGGTGAATTGAAGGAGCAGACATGATTTCCCTACACCTGCACCGCAACAGAGAAAAAACCAAACTTTGAATGAGAATTGGAGACCCAATTGCGTGAAGAAAAGAGGGTAGGAAAGAACAACCTGTGTCGCCAATGATGATGTACTTGAAGAGGTAGTCGTACGACATGGCTTAGAGGTAAAAAAACGACGTCTTTTAGTGAGAGTGATGAAGAAGAAGAAGTTTATGTTTGGTTTCGGTGCGAGTTGGAGATTAGGACGATGAAGGAAGAAGGAAGAAGGGAACGTCGAGTGTTGATGATGGGTTTGAATCCCAAACAAACAGTGTCCGAAACAAGCATCTACAATATTATTTTTTTATTTCTATTCATTATTTTATTTATTTTTTTAGTATTTCTTTTTCAATTTTGATAATGCCTTTGGCGATTAAATCACATCACTAGTCATATCGAGTAGTGGAAATTAAAAGGAAGGATACATAAGGCAATCATGTTTATCATTTTGTTAAGCGTTTATGAAAATATCAGAATTTTAATAAATAATTATCGTAATTTTAAAAGGAATGATACATAAGGCAAAAATTTAAATATCGTAATTTAATAAATAATTATAAAAATAATTTTGTTTGAAAAGCAATTATGAAAATAATGCATCTAGTGATGTGCATTATGGTGGAAGAGGCGGTGAATTATGCCTTGTGCAACTCTTATTTTCATTTCATTATTTCATTTTCTCTAAACTCTCTCTAGATTTTTTCTCTTGGAGCTCTTTCACTCGAGTAAATCTTCTAACTGGTTTCTATATTTTTAAATTATAATAATAAATATCTAGTGACTTAGGATATAATTAATGAATTAAAATAGGATAATGACTTAGAATATGATTAGTGACTTAAGATAGAATAGTGTGGATATGTTTACTGATTTAGAATATATTTAGTAATTTAATAAAAAAGAGTTAATTAATATTTAATTTTATTTGTTAGTTTTAGTGTTAGTACTATTTGTGAGATTAATATATATTTATTGTATTGATTTGTACGAATTATTTTGTAAAATTAAATTTCACTTATAAGTGTGTTTAAAAATGTTAACAAATATTATTTATAAAAAATTAAAACTTTACTTAACCCATTTAAAAAAATAATTTTTTAAATAAAGTAAAGAGCATTTATGATTTTGTTCATTGTTTTTGGGATGCCAGGGTTCTTACAAGGATTGAGGGATAGTTAATAGAAAGTGATGGTAAATAGAAATCAAAACACATTGAAGATTGAGGGATTTTGATATTAGTTGTTGGTTTTGAACACTTTGCTATTAAAAGACTAACCTCAGGCACTATATTTCTGCAACATGACAATAGGGTGAATTATGTTATTAAAATAATTGCTATTATGTCATTTACACTAGATTATCATTAAACACTATTCAATAATCAAGTAGTGACTCTATACCTATTTATCTTGTAAGCAGTTTCCTTTCTTTGGTGTTCTGATGTGTCATGCAATTTATAGCCAAAATTGGAAAAGAGAAGAAGAGACGCCTATGAAAAGATAAAATTTGAAACCAATACCTTAAAATGACCAATGGAATATATATCAGTTGAGGTAAAATACATGTCAAAGTAATGAAAAGTAGAGATATAAAACATCAAAATCAATTCTACTTGCAAAACATCATGCTACTACACTTCCATAGCATCTCCTACTTCAACCACTTCCACCTTCTCCTTCAAGGGGGTAATCTTTGTTGACAGAACCTCTGTACCAGCCACAAAATATAACACGTTAGAGATCATGTATCACTCATTTCACATGAGAAAAAACTTCACAGTTCTAAATGTCAAGGATGTACATTGACCTAAGTTGCTTGCACAATGCAGCAAAACACAAGTGATACTTAACCAAATCATGTCCCAATGCCAAAGATCATTAAGTTTCAAACAAAAAGTTATTCAATGGTCTCTTGTGTAATAAATTAGCAAGGTTTGTTACTAACCAGTCTTTTGGGGGAATGTAAAACCCTTCGGATTGACAAAGGTTCGAGGATTCGGCAGGAGGTGGTTCCTCAGATAGTCCTTGTGTCCCTGTGCAGTATTAAATAAGAATTTGCATAAAAATTAAAATTGGATTCTTTAGATTCTTACCGTAAGAAAATAACTCAGGACACTA
Organism: Gastrolobium bilobum; assembly: GCF_033153095.1. Lineage (NCBI taxonomy): Eukaryota > Viridiplantae > Streptophyta > Magnoliopsida > Fabales > Fabaceae > Gastrolobium > Gastrolobium bilobum. The sequence goes on along the minus strand of NW_026895085.1, from coordinate 10,587 downwards.
ACCTTGGTTATCACACAAATGTCAACATTACTTCCACTTCCCAAGTCATTAAATATACCGGCACATATGGCCTCGCATACTAGCTTTATTCCTTCATCTCTCTGTAACAGAACAAAATTTTTATGCCAAGTTAAAAACTCTGACAAAGTACATAATAAATTTGAGGACATTATAGCACAGCCAACACTAATATCAATTAAATGTGTCTCTTTGGTAGAAACTTATAATTCACATATTGGTTTCATACCATACCATTGAAGGAAATATAAAATCAATACCATATTACACTATTATCAAATGTAAGTGTCTAACAAGTTTTAGGGTGTCTTTTCTCAAAATTCTTATATCACAGAACTCTATTGAACAGGAAAATATTTCTGATCCTTAACGTTCTTACTTACAGCCAAGCCTTCCTTAAATTTAGACTCAAACACAGACATTGCTGCAAGTGAACCTGATCCCATTGTCGCAAAGGGAAGTGAGTCAGTTGACCCATGTGGATAAATCTGCAAAAAGTATCATCAAAAGGTCACAAGAAACAAAAGTATATATATGTAATACAAGGAAAGATGAGCATAAAAGATCAAAAGTTTTAGCAACAAACTCACTGTATATAAATGAGGTCCAGTGACATCAACCCCGCCAAGCACTAATGCAGCTTGGACATAACCTTGGTAACTGGACAATAATTTAGAAAGTCAGAATAAGAGGTTAATGCAGAGAGCAAGTTTACCTGAGGGAAGATCTAAAACGCAACTTGAAAAGGTGTCTCTTCAGAAGTGTCAGTGCCGTAACAACTCTTGATTCTCGACCAGTATGGTGGCGATGCAGTTCCAGTTGTGAACTAACCATGTCTGGCATAAAGAACAAACTTCTCGTTTTCAACAGTTCTACTGTATTAACCAGGGAAAAACCTAGACACTAGCATATGACCATAGTTTTAAATTGCAAGAATTGTTACCATTGTAGTCTGTAGACCACAATTGCAGCCTGATGTGGTTGCTGCTGCATGTTCAGCAACTACAATATTGTGACAATTGAAAACTAATCTGTGAAAATAGCTGTAAGGCATGAAATAAAAAGGTAAAACGCGGCAACAAGCTTGTAGCTGGCCCAAGTCTTTAAGACTTGGATGTGATGAAAAGTGACAAAAGATTCAATCCTCCACTAGACCACTTATCCTCCCTCCCCTACCCAGGTGTTCTACCTCTAATCTGCCAAAAAATATAGGTCTAACAAAAAGCACATGATCATATTAACAAATATGAAATACCTGTTACTGCCTCTGTATCAGCAGCAGTGCCTGCCCCACAGCAATATATGTTGGGTGCCATATAATGAATTTTCTCACAGTTTTTATCAGCAACTATGGGTCCTTCAGTAGCCCTTGTATCTGCTCCAAGAATGACACCATCCTGAGGCAAATTTGTTTATGTGAGAAACACCAATATTAGAATATACTATCAAATCAGACATTAAAAAATAAATATTCAATCAACAAATGCAGTTCCATAAAACTACTTGGAAACCAAGACTCAAGAACTACTACTGAGTTCAATATGATAAGCACTTCTACAGGTAGTTGATTATTTATTTTCTATAAACCACTCAATAGTTACCTGCCTACATTTATTACCAATTATTTCTAAATGTTATGCAGAAGAGAAAATTAATCTTTCATATATGTTAGAATACAATTTAACATTTTACTATCAGAGAACCAATTTGGTTTTATCATTTTATGCCAAGGAGGTCAACGATGGAGGCATATACCTATTATGGGGTTTGATGGAATGCTACAAAAGGAAACCAGTACATGAGCTTCATTGACTTAGAAAACTCCTTTTATAGGGTGCTACACAAAGGAGCTTGTATGACATTTATTTGAACTACAAAGGATATGTATGATGGGGCAGCAAAAAGTATGCAAAGCGCATACTTATCGAATTGTAACATAAGATTTTCCTATGACAATAGGTTTGCATTGCACCAAACATCAACCTTGAGTACATCTTTTTACCCTTGATATTGTATCTTTTTACCTCAATACATACATTTTGCACTTGATATAGTCATAATTAATGAGACGAGATAAGGAGTAAAGGGTTAGGCAGGAAGTATGAGTAAATTTCAAATTTGAGTTGTGGAAAGAAAGTATGCTACTTGTGGTTTCTGGTTATAATAAAGACCCAAAATATATATGAAATCCCTTTAGTGCTAAGCTTCATTACTTACAAATCATATAACAATAATAAAGGGCCATGCCAATACAAAGTAAGATAATGACTGAGAATCACCAAAATAAAAACACTCAAACTCAAACCTGAAAAATCAAACCAACAATAGTAGTTCCTGTCTTGAGAAAAGATTGAGGCTTAAGACCCTTCTTCTCAAGCATATCATTCCTTCTGCAGAGATCAAAACTGAATCCACCCTTGGGAGGAACATCTACCCCTTTAGCCATGCCTTCAAACTCCAATGGACCTGAAAACGAAATCACGCAAACACAAGATAATAATACCCCACAAGCATTATTCTTTCAAAATAAAAATAACAAACTGGACGCAAAATTGTCACACACCCCAGCAACTCTAATTGCGATCCTCTGAAAATTTCAGCAAAAATTTCAACAATAAAGAAAGAAAAAAAAAATATACATTGCCCAGAAAGAAAATTTCTATTTTGGTATTAAAAATCTATTCTTTTCCCACCAGAGCTTCAGAAATTTGATCTGGGCACACAGGTTAGTTAAAAATAAAAATAAAAAATAAAAAATAAAATATTAAAAATAAAAATTAAAAATTAAAAATTAAAAATTAAAAAAAGGTGGTAAGAAACGAAAGAGGGAAAATCAATCCGAAGATAATAAAGACATTGTACCTTTGATGATCAGCGTAGGTTAGTTTAGAAGTGAGTAGAGAGATTCATAGATAAGAGAGAGGTGCTTAGTTACTGCGAAGAATGAAGAAAAGAAACAAGACGTTTTATGTTTTAATAGCAGTTAGTAACTTCTGTATGGCTTGGAAAGAAAGAAAACATTGCAAGAGCTCATTTGGGTTGGGCTCTTATGTACTATCATCAACCCAGCTCAACTCTTCTTACATGAAATTGGCCCAACTCTCTCACGTCATTATAAAAAGAAAACGCTTGCAATTTTAATTTTAAGTTAATTAATGTCTTCGACTCTACAAGGAATTGTATTAATTTACGAATTCATATATATTGGGGAGGGGTGAATTTTATCGTGCAAGAATAAAAATACTTACTTATTATAATTAATTGATTTTACTTGCATTTATTGATTTATGTGTATTCACATATTCAATAAATTAGAACTATTAAAATAAGGTTAACCGTTAATTTGGGATATAAAAATTCTTATTCTTGCACGGGTGTAGATGTAAGACCCCACTTTTAGAAGAAAAAAAATAATGTAGTGGAGTAGTTGAAATAATTTTTTTCCCATGATTTTTCCTCATCACCACCCACTTCAGATTTTTTTTCCTTCACACTTTCTTTTGTTTCTCATTAGACCCACCTACTACCACTATCTCTACTCAACTAAACATTTTATTTTGTCTCCCCGCTCACCCAAACTCTCGTATCACCATCTCTCCCTTTTTTTCTCTATTGTCTTTAGCTGGAAATTTCAAAGGGGAGCAAGACTTGGAAAGAGGGGTTCAATATCAAGGCTGAGAAGGAACAAAACTAGGACAGCAACTCATGGAAGAAGAAAAGAAGATCAAAGTTGTGGTACTGAATCTCAACAAGTAAGTATTGTTGGACAAATAGCCTCAAACTCAAGAGAGGGGTGAATTGAGTTTTAAAAATATTTTCGTAAATGCCTCACTTTTCTTTTTGAAAAAGATTTTCTTGAGTTCAAATAATTTACTACACAAAGAGACTAAATAATAGCAAATAATTCAAGTCAATAAATGACAATATATGAAATCAAATATGCTCAAATGATCTAACAATGCTTATGCAAAGATAAAGGTTAGAGATATTGCAAACGAGATATATCCTGGTTCGGTCACCACCACTGTGACCTATTTCCAGACTGAAACCGTTTTGTCAACCTTCACTATTCGGTTGAGCTTCAAGGGTGCTCAACAAACCACTACAATATTCTTCCAAGACTTCGGTTACTTGGATACTAACATTTTTCCTTCACTTACACAAGGGTTCACTCCCCTCTCAATTCAAGAAGTAAGATTGAAGTGATTAAGAATGGCTAAGTACTCTCAAAGTACAGATTTTACAAATTGAAGAACTAATAGGTGTATAGCTTCAAAAGAAAGATGAGCTCAAGTGTATGCAATGATCAAAGTGAGTAATTAATGAGCAATAATAGGCTAGAAAGAGTAATAAAGGTTCAATAATTGATCTATGGTCGTGTCATGTTCATCATTGTTGATGTGGGTATTCATATTGACACCTCATTTGAAAACTAGCTGTTTATAGCCGTTTTGATCCGTACATATCCGGATATTTGTTAGGCACATATCTGGATATTTTCAGTGCAATATGCGGATATTTCATGGCAGCTCACTTTTTGCACGAATTCTGAGTTTATTTTCATTCAAAAATGGTTTTTACAACATGGAAAGCATGTAATTGGTTATGGAATATGTCTAGAAGTGTTTATATCATGTAGGTTCCTTTCCAAACCAATTTTGGGCATATCAAACCATTTATTTTGTCATTTCTTTGAAAATGCATTCTTTTAAAAATAAAGGAGCAAATTAGGATCATGAATAAGTGTGACTGCATTGTGCAAAGGCTGCTTAAGTTATATCAAAGACCTTGAAATGCATGTTTGACTTGTTAGATCAAGGTTCTTTAAGCACTTTATGATTAGGTAACTAAATCTATGACTTGAGCTCATGCAATGCTAGAATATATACACCTTTACATATTAATTCTAAGTCCTAAATGAATATACCATTGAGATCTTTGACTTGATCTGATGCTTGATTTGCATGCTTTCACATTTGTTTGATTTCTTTTGGATGTTGCTTTGTCTTTGAGCATTCCTCTTTGAGTTTGTTTGTTATCATCAAAACTATGTAGATGTGGAATCATCAAGGTATTAACTTTGAGTACATGGCAACCACATCATCACTCTGATTCTTCAATCTCTCCCTTTTTGATGATGACAAACTTTAAATTGAGAAAGAGAGTTAGTGTTGCATAAATTTATTCATTTGAAATTCGATACTCCCCCTTAGATCCTGGTATGGTTGATTAAGTTTCAATATATCCCCCTATTTACCTTTCAACGTGATTAATTGAATATTTCTTAATTTAATACACATTTCTCCCCCTTTGGCAACATCAAAAGGAAACAAGTAATCCAATAAAGAAGATATCGTAATTAAGCATGCAAGCAATGAAATAGTGCGATCAAATTTGAAGGAAAATACGATGCATATCATTAAGCAAAAAGCGATATATACATCAAATAGATACGTGTAGTACTCAAACATATCGTCAAACAAAAAGAGTACAAGCGTCCAAAAAAAATCATAGTCTAGCTAAGTAAATTTCAACAAGCAACCCTAGACTAAGAATCATCCTCGGAGCCAGATGCTATAGGAAGATGCTCATCACTGGAAGTGTCCTCGTAGGAAGCAGTAGCCTCATCACCCTTAGCATGATCGTCACGAGAAGCACCATCACCACTGGCAGGAGAAGCAAGACCAAGTTAGGACTCAATGCGAGTGAGACGAGTAGAGATATCATGACGAAAGGCAATATGGGCAGCTTCTTACTGCTGAAGGTAAAGCATGATATCATATGGAGTCTATCCTTGAGAGGTGAGCGGAGATGGCAGCGGAGGAAGCGAAACCGCAGCAGCAGAGGAATCTGTTGGCATATCAGCAGCCTGCAGAGTGCTCAAATCCTCATCCATATCGTCGGCTAAGGCATCACCATACAGGGCCTCATCATCCCATTGCCACTGACCATGTAAGCGGATGATGTTCATCTTCATCAGCAGCTTCTCTCCAAAGTAGTTGTGACCGGGCATGAGCTTCTTTTTTACTTCACCATCCATGGGTACACCCTTAAGCTCCAAAATACGCTGAATGAGCATAGGGTATGCAGATGGGTAGTGGAGCCATATGATGCGTCTCGCATCTGACAGCAGAAAGTGTGGCGCCAGTCAATGAGGAGCTGATTGCGAATAGCCCACATGGTGAATAGATCATTCTCATGAACAATGGCATAGTTGGAATGCCTAGGGAGAATGATGTGAGATATCACATACAGTAAGATGCGAGCGGAGATGCTCAGCTTCTTGGCTGAGAGTCGGACCAATTGGTCCGTGCAGTTGTTGCGTAAAATTGGCAAGTGCACCGATCGTACCAAGTAATAAAATAGTGAGTAGAGATTGTCTCCACGAGGATTGAGGCACCGAATTTATTTTAACTATTCCTTTCTTATTGGATGAACAAGAGTTGGTTTGAAAGTAATGGTGTTTGTAACAATTGTGAACTATTCAGTATTTCGTGAATAATTCAAAGAGAAGTTTGAAAACTTAAAGTAAAAAGTTTGAGAGTTTGAGAAAAATATATAAAAAGATATTGCAGTAAAGGACTCCAACACCTTTCCGATCCCCACCTTGTAATATTGATTAATATTTATATTTAATTACCCAATTGATCAAACAATTCACCATCTAATAATTAATTAGTTAAGCCTTAATCCCTTAGTGATCTTAACTTTATTAACCCTATTAGAATCTTAATCCCTTAGAAATCCTTTTTCAAGTTAATCTTTTAACACAGTGAATTTTCCACGTTTGCAGTTCATGTAGTCTATCCCTAGTGCATACATGAACTGTTATTTTACCCTTGTCAGGAACTAGAATCCCAATATTCCTATTGAAAACCCTAACCCTCGCAATCCTAATAGAATGATCAATTCTAAAAGAATTAAAAGATGAAGAACATGATAAAATAAATGCAATTTGAAATAATTAAATATAAATTTAACCAAACTACAAGGGGTTCACATCAAGGGTTGTGACCCTTACCACAATATAAAAAGACTAGCCAGACATATTCATGTCTGACAATTCAAAATATTCAAAGGAATTCATAAAATAATAAAACCAGAAAATTGGAGAAGAAGCTTGCTCTGCGTTCTGCCTCCGTCTTCCTCTCTGTGCAAAAGTGTTTTCTCTCTTGAGGTCTGAGTCTCTATTTATAGAGTCTTTGACCTGGCGGAGAATCTTGACTAATCTTTTCAGCATCTCACTGTAATCTTGTCTCTGATTTAAACGAAGATTTAAGTTGATTTGTCTGCACCTCCCACGCCACTAGCGTGGTTCCCACGCTGTGAGCGTGGGAGTTTTTCTTCTATATTCTGGAGCACCACGCAACTGGCGTGGCTGCCACGCTGCAAGCGTGGATTGTGAAAAAGGCTGGCGCTACTAGCGTCAATCCCATGCTAGTAGCGTGGTAGCTTCTGCCTATTTTTTGGACCTCTGGCGCTACTAGCGTGAGTCTCACGCTAGTAGCGTGGTTGTCTCTGTGTGAAAGGGCTCTCTTCACTCTATGGGCGTCATACCCACGCTGTGAGCGTGGGCCTTCAATTTAGCTTTTCCTCTTTAGCTCCAATTTGTCTATTTTTCCTACGAAATTAACATAAAATCAGTATGCAATCTCTGATTAAGAATTTGACAGATCAACAGTGATTATTGCCCTTTTTGCTTAAGATTTAATCACATTCTTTCTCTTTTTGGTTTAGATTTCCTTATATGCTGAATGCATATCAAACAATTCCCAGATTTGAACTTTGATGTCATGAGCAATGTAATAGATTAAAGTTATCAGCAAAGAATAATTCTGTGAAAACATGGAACACAACATCTTAAGAATTCAGACTGCTATGCATGTATAACTCTCTGTTTAAAATTTCCAATAATGCTTTTCAGTTATATCAAGAATTTAGACTCCAGCTTGAATATTCCTCATCAGTTTAAATGTACTCTCATCACACTCAGTGTTTAAGGGTTTCACACTTATCCATCGGTGTAGTAGGAATTCCATAGGCTTGAACTTATTCTCAATTCCTAAGAATGAGGAATCCATTTGACATGTATAGACTGATCAAAAGGTCTTTGATAGGTTATAACTTGGCCTGGTTTGGGGGTGAGAATCTTTTGGTCAGAAACTGATTGGAGAGATTGAAATACTGATTTTAACAATACTTCCTTCTCTTCTAGGCTTTGCCTCATTTTACAAACTTGGGATTCTTTCCCTTTCTTCACTACCTTTTTCTTTCCTTGTTTGCAGATGTTTTCTTTCTTTTCTCTTTTGAGCTGTAATTTTTCTTCTTTTCCTTGTTCAGCTACTTAACTTTTCCTTTTGAGAAGTAATTTGACTTTTCTTCTTTGATCAGCATTCAATCTCTCAAGGTGTGTCAAGAGGAACAGGATTAAGTAATTTTCATAAGGTTTGAATGAACTGTTTAAGTATCAAAGGGGCTTACCAATGGAAATTCTTATGGGTAGGCTGTTTGGCTCTAAGTTAACAATATTAAAAATGCCCTTATCATTTCAGTAAAGCATGCAAGCCAGAGAAACACTTAAAGTTCTAGAAACTACTACAGTGAGGCCTCTCTAAAAAAATTTCTGTTTAGGCACAAATCCTCACAATTATAATTCAAACTAGAATCTCAATTCAAAGTTTCACATCAAGCATTAACCAAAAATTTCTACCAAAACAGTTTTAAAAACGAGCAATCATCATTCTCAGATTAAAACAATTAATTGCTCACAGATATCATGCTTCATCTAACTCAATCTAATCACTTACTGCGTAAGCTTAGAACACTCTGGGACTGCTTGTTTAGGAATTTTCTAAAAAAAATTCTCTTTTTCTTTAAAAATTGAATCTAACTAAAAACAACAAATAAAAAAAAAATTGAAGGTTAAAATATCTCCCCTTTTTCAGAAAAATTTATGTTTAGACGTCCTTTCCGTTGTGTAGTTCCGCAGTACTTAGCAAGTCTCGCATACAGCATGCGACAATTCCCAGATTTAGAACGTTGTTGTCCTCAGCAACAACTATACTGGTCAAAGAAGCTAATTCTGCCAGATGGTACACACACACACACACACTTGTTAAACAGTCAAAACAGAATAAACTCAGTACGTAAAAAAAGGGAATAATCAAACCATAATCTCAAAATAGCAAAACGAAAATACTAAAGTCAAGATAAATAGTGAGGACACTGGCGCTGAAAGCGTGGAGTTCACGCTGTGAGCGTGGAACTCACTGCCTCATTTTGTTTGATGGCGCTCTCAGCGTGGAATTCACGCTATTGGCGTGAGTACTTCGTGAGGTTTCCACGCTGATGGCGTGGTTACCACGCTGTGAGCGTGGAACTCACTGTCTCATTTTGGTCTTGTGGCGCTACTAGCGCCAAATTGGCGCTGACAGCGACAATTCCCAGATTTAAATTTTTTCATATGGTCACTAATTCACTACTTACTTGACTTATTAAAAATTAAACTATCCTAAGAAAATAAAATAAATAAAATAAAAACAGAAAAATAACTATTGGGTTGCCTCCCAATTAGCGCTTGTTTAACGTCACGAGCCTGACGTACTCCTTGTGATTTATGGTGGTTGGAAGCATGCTACCATTGATGGCCCAATCTTCTTGATCCAGTATTGTTTCCTTCCATGATCATATGCATGTGGATGAGGATGATGGTTCTCAGGAACTTTGAACTTAGTCTTCACATGCTTTTCCTTACTCTTGGGCTTTTCCATCTTAACCTTTGGCTTGCTTCCTTCTTGCCACTGATGAACTTCCTTCTTGTTCCCTTCCTCAGCCTTTTTCTCCGCAATGTACTTGACTTGATTCTTAGGTTGAGAAGCAGGCAATGAAGGAGCTTCATTTATGAATACCTTGAATATTGCTTGCTCTCCATCCACGCGCATTATCAACTCACCCTTAGGTACATCGATCAATGCTCCTGAGGTTGCTAAGAATGGCCTCCCGAAGATCATAGGCACACTGGCATCTTCCTCAATGTCAAGGATGACATAATCAACAGGAATTATAAATTTGTCTACCTTGACTAGCACATCTTCCACAATACCATGTGCTTGCTTTGTTGAGCGGTCGGCCAGTTGAACATTCATCCTAGTTGGCTTGACTTCATCAATTCTCAGCTTCTTCATCAGGGTTAATGGCATCACATTAATGCTGGCACCAAGATCACATAAGACTCTCTCTATAGTTGTCTTGCCAATGGTGCATGGAATACTGAAGCTTCCTGGATGCTTCAACTTTGGAGGCATGTTTTTCTACAGGATTACACTGCACTCCGCTGTTAATGTGACAGGTTCATCCTCTGTGAGCTTCCACTTCTTAGATAATATCTCCTTCAAGAATTTGGTATACGAAGGCATTTTCTCTAGAGCTTCTGCAAAAGGAATGTTAATTTGCAATTTCTTAAAAACATCTATAAATTTAGAAAATTGCTTCCTTTGTTCATGTTGTTTGAGCTTCATAGGATATGAAGGTTTCTCAAAACGAGAGAAATCCCATTGCTTCTTTTGAACT
>NW_026895084.1:0-14013 GCF_033153095.1 Gastrolobium bilobum | reverse complement strand
AGTGTAACAGCCCGTTACGTACCGGTATTGTTAACATTAATTATGATATTAAGCGCAGTTATAATCACAGCAGTTCATTTATAAAAACGAGAATAAATTTTTTCCGACTATTACGCGAGCATTTAAATCATAAAAAGGCGTAATAATTAAAAGCTGTGACCGTAACCGTAAACTCTTGCGGAAGACTTACTTAAACTGTTTTTATCACTTACGTTACTTATTATAAGTTACTAAGGAGTTCCCATAAACTCACTTAGCCAATTTCCAACTTTACGTTTTATACCAATTCGAACATGTTACACTCTAAGTTTTTCTGCGACCAAACCGATCGCAACCAACCCTACTTCTCAGATTATATCTTTGTGTTACTTAATTCCCTTTTTAACAAGCTAAAATACGCTCAATTCGGAGCTCATTTGCTCCGGTTATCGCCGTTTGAAGTTGGATAAGCGATTAGCCCAAACAACCCCAAAAACAGCTCCAAACCACTCACATTGCTCGAATTACTGCACTCAATCCACTCAACCATTTGCCCTCAAATTTTTATCCTACAAACTAGGCACCTCAAACTTCATTTTGATATATCACACGCTCAATTTGACCGAGAAACGAGCGGGAATTAATTTCCCAAATCCGGTCCAGAATCTGCCTCAGGTGCAGGGGCACATGGGCAGTCCGTGTTTCTCTATTTTTTTCAGGCCGAAGATCAACCCAGATTTTCCTCAAATTTGGACACAAGGTAGAGGACATCTCAACCTTCAAAATGGCGTATGGCACGTCCCTAGGGGACTTCTATGGAGGGAGATATGCTCTCCCGAAGTTCTCCTAAAATCTGCCAATTCTACAGAAAATTCGCCAGAGTTTCCTTTGTTTTTCCAATAATCCCAAATTTGGAAAAGATCATTTAAACCTCAAATGTACCTAATAAACACATGATAATACAGTAATAATCCAATGGGTGGCACACACAAGGACCAACAACGCCTTGGGGCACTTACAACCCAATCCAGTTTATAGTTATTAAACATAGAGTCCATATTAATCATTCTTAAGTAGTTGCAATCACTAACACATTTTTCATGCATATTTCCATCATACATATTATCATAACCTAAAATAGGAAACTTCTTACTAAAATTTCAACTTAATTAAAAGACAAAATAACCAAATACATCACTACTAGACTTAGGCAAAATGACATGAACAAGATGCTAATGAAGCTACTAATAAATACAAATGACATGTTCATGCCCTAAGTCTAGCCTAGGCCACACGGCCAACAAAGTGCAAAATAAGAAGCGCTCCACCGCTCACTCTGCGGGCCTCTTGCCCGAGGCTCCTGCTCCACTGCTACCTCCTGAAATAAATGCCCCGAGACGGGGTGAGATATACGAATATATCTCAGTAACCAAGAGGTTCTGGAGAAAACTCCACCCAATGGTTCACTTCGATGCATATCAATAGAATACAACAACCATTTGAAAACGGGATATAGCAAGGGATTTAGAGAATGGGGAATATAAAGAAAACAAAATACGACGATACGGGATGGTAACCCCAATTCCACGTACGCCCTCGGCATATATAAGCCTATGGGTATCATCCAAGGTGTGTTCACAGAAACCACAACCATGATGCCCAAACCAACCAAAACGCCAAAGACATTCCTAGTGTGCTCCTACCCGGATCACACACCATGACCGCAGTCAACTGGAACTCCCTCCTGGAGACCTATCCAGCGGAAGTCCGAAAATGCCCGAAGGCTAATAAAACTGTCTACTGGCCAGAGACTCGGTACATAAGTACCCATAGCAATAATGCATGCATGCTCATGTGTTCTATACTACTCATACACACTTCCTACCGTTGCCATCAACTGGCAAGGTGGAACAGAAAAGGGGAACAAGCCCCAGTACCAAGAGGTTACCTTAATTTGCGTTTCCACAAGCTCCGCAGCAGCTTATCCCTCAACTCGGTACACAGCGGAATGCCTACACAGAGGACATTCCCAATCACTCTCAGTTCAACCCATACATGTTAATTTATAATTACACATGTAATGAACCAATTTCTTACCTCAATCCACTTGGTCCCGGACCAAGGGCAATTCACTGATTCAAGATTCGGGATTCAGGTCGACGTACGGCAACCTATACAATAACGTACATCCATCAGTACTCGTCAAATAGTATCAAAACGCAAAAACACAAAAATCCTCCCCATCCTCCCTTGATGGTTCGGCCATTGTAGTGTAAATGTGAGATTTATTTTTCTAAATTTTCTTCCTCATTTTGTTACGTCTCATTAGGTTGTCAATAGGCCGGTTCAAGTGCCGGTTCGTCATTTTCGCGTCGAATTACATCAAAACGCGAAAATCGCCAAATCACCCCTTTTCCCCTTGGAGGTTCGGCCATGTAGGTGTAAATTTGAGATTTATTTTCCTAAATTTTCTTTCTCATTTTATAACACTCCCTTAGGTTGTTTAGAGGCTAGTTCAATCGTCGTTTTTCCGTTTTTCGACATTTACGCATCGTTTTGCGAAATATTTCATTCTGGGCTCATTTAGGTCTCTAACACAATTCATTTTTCTCCATTGATTCAAACACTCTCCAAGCACAACACAACCCATCTAAGCACCATATAACTACACAATTCATTATCCAAACCATTTTTCAACATCAATTCCACAATCTTTCCTCAAGAATCGAATTTTTAACCTATGGCATTCCAAGGAATTTCCATACAACTTTAATCATTCCAACCATCATACATCCTATTATATCATCATACCATCATGCCACCATCATCAAACAAGTCTCAACACCAAAATTCACAAATTCCAAAATCATGATCATCAATTTTTCTAAGTTAAAAATCATCACATTTCACTTAAAATTTTCATTGCATTTCTAGCATTACTACATCATTTTAAGGCATTATCATCTAATAGACATTTTCCATTTGAGCTCTCTAACACAACACATCATAAAATCCCTCTTTAGGGTTCATAAACACAATTCACCAATCAACCATTGAAATGTTGAAATAACTTACCCAAATGCAAGGCAAATGACTCCTCCTAGGTATACTCCACCATTGGAGCATTCCAAAGCTCCATGAACACCAAATTCCACAAGTGAGCCGCGGCCTTTGAGGGGGAGGATCTCAAAATCCAGCCACTTTCACGACTCAAGGGTAGCACCAATGGCTTTAGAAGGCAATTTCCAACAAATTTCAAGTTAAACTTTGTTGAATTTGGTTAGGATTTGAGTGATTTAGGTGGGAAGGAAATTTGAAAGAAAACTTGGAGAAAGAAGGAGGGGGGCTCGGTTTTTGGCTGAAGGAGGGGTGAAGGAGGTGATGAATAGTACTTTGATGAGGTGTTTTAAGTGAATTTTAAGTGGGGTGGGTCCCACGCCACCTCACGCGATTTAAAACGCGTCCAAACTCTCACTAAACGTCCGTAAATTCAAAACTTATTTAGAAACTCTAATTTTTAACATTAACTATTCTCCTTTAATTATGCTTGATCAGATGAATTAAGAGTTCTCCACTCGTTCGGAGAAAACACTGTTTTAAGCTATTACGCGCGCCATTGGCACGCTTCCCCAAACTGTCTTAATTTCATCGAATATCATAAGAAATCATATTTCCTAACTCATTAGACCATTTTTAACTCATATTTGAAACCTAGAGCTCAAAGTTCCACTGGCACATTTTACGGTGCAATCGTAACGCGGTATTTTCACCCGCGAAAAACACTATTCACTGATTTTTCTGAAACTTGCCTATCCACTCAATTTTTCGTTCTGAACCCATTTCCGGGGTTATTTTTACCATATGAGACCTTCTACTCAATTTTTTATCTTCCTAGGGTTGCGTGTTGGCTAATTACCGTTTTGCCCTTTCTTTGTATTTTGGCCAAATCTTTAGGATTTTCACTAATCCATCACTTGATTGCTCACTTAATATTTTAATTACTTGATTTAAAATCGTGAGGTGTTATAGTGAGAGTTGCTGACTTTGAGGTTGTGTGGTGTGGGAGCCATTTCCATGCCATTTGAAGCTTCAAGGTGCCATTTTGGTTGAGAATGGACCAAGCTTTGGTCACCATTTCGTGGCTTGTGTAATCTGAATTATTGGGACAGATTTGAGAACTCCAAGAGCACATCTTTCTGCTATTTTTGAGACCCCATAGGTATGCCTTGATCATTCCTTTGAATTTTAATGATTTTGGCTTGTTTAAGTCACTAAAAGAGGAAACTTTAATGATTCAAGTTAAAAGTTGTTAATCCATGTTTGATAAGTGGTGTTGAATATCTGTTTTAATGAAAAACCGAACCTTGAACCTTGGGAAAGCCTTTGTGTAACATCCCACATAATTAGGAAAATTATATGAATTGCTATTAGTAGTATGGATATTGTGCTAAGTTCGAGTTATGTGCATTACATGCTTTGATTTCGGATTTTATAGTTATTTTTTTTTTTTTGTAAATAGGATTTTATAGTTATTAGTTTGGAATTAATATATAACTAGGGAATTATTGAGTTATAATACTAAGGAGAGAAATTATTTTGGGCATGTGGAATTTTAGATAAAATTTATAAGAATAATTTTATGGCAACATCTAGGAAGAATTAAAAAGTATTTAAAAGACATGGGAACTTATTAATTCATGGGCTAATTCATAAAGTAACAACACTCTTGGACCTAAATATTTTGGGCCTTTATGCCTTAAAGGCTGCGGCCATGAGCCTTGGAGAGGAGTTGAGATCAGCCCAAAACCCTCTTAACCTTGCCTAACCTTCTCTTACTCTAGAGAAACATGACCACTCCATCTTGGGCCAAAAGCATCACTTGTCCAAACCCATTCTTGCACCTCACATGTGCGCCTAGGGTGTCTCCAAAATTCTGAACCATTGCAGTAAAAAGATAATTGAAATCAGCCTGCTACTTACCTTGTGTCATGCGCTGTTTTGAGCAGAGAAAAAGGGCTGATGCCTTGTCATTTGGTTCAACTATTACAGCCTTAATTGCATGCGACCAATGAGGTTAGTGGAGTCAGTTTGCATGCAATATCAATGGCCACAAATCCCTCATTGTTTCTGCCCCTGGATGCTCATAAAGAGAACAAGAGTTCAGCACTTTTGCTAAACACTTTGACACTTCAAAACAGCGTCCAACAAACACCTTTCCCTTTCCCATCAAGCGCTGATTGTGCATCCACAAAGAACTCAGCCTTTGCTATTTCTTGTTTTCCTTGACCGTAAGAAACAGTGAGAGTCCTATAAAGAAAAATCACCAAACTGCATCTCACCTACTCCCCCTAGAAACCGTGGACCATTGGAAGTAAATACCATTGAAGGATTCATCCATTCTCTTTCATGTCCAGCCGAGAATTTGCATACAAAGAGCCACCATTGGAAGGACTGAGTTGCTGTGTTCGTAGAGCTTAGAAATCAGTAGTGTTATCCCTTGTTGCATTCGTCCTCCCTAGTGTATTGTCAAGAGAGGTGCGAAAAATCATTGAGACGTGGACTGTTTCACTGCTTATTGGTAAATTAAATTTCGACGTGCGAGGTAAGTGTCTGGCGGTATTACCTTCTGTGACTGCTAGCTAGTACATGGATTGTGAACGTTGCTCTCATGATTTGGATTCGAACGATGTATATGTCATTCGTATGCTATTCTTGAATGTGATATGCTAGATATTCTGTTTTGAAAAGTAAATATATTCAGCAACTTGATATTGGAAAATCATGGTGTATATGCCATTCTGATTATTATCTAGTTATGCATACTCATGTCATAATTTTTAGATTTTTGTTTGTGTGCGAACCATGACATAGCATGCATGCATAAATTTTATGTTGTTCTCTGAATTAAAAATAAGTACGAAAAGTAAGCATATGTTTGAGCACGCATCATATAGGCATCCCTCCGGTACCAGGGTATGGGACACTTGGCTTCAGTCCGCTTAGGTACAGTTGGATCCCTTCTGAGGAGCCACCCAGGGTACTCCACTGTTCTGTTAGTGATACGTGCACCGTAGTGCTATGAACGTACACTTCTGGCGTTATATACGCAATATGATATTATGTTAGTGATACGTGCACCGTAGTGCTAGGAACGTACACTTCTGGTGTTATATACGCAATATGATATTATGTTAGTGATACGTGCACCGTAGTGCTATGAACGTACACTTCTGGCGTTATATACGCACTATGATTATGATTAGTAATTGTCGGATTTGAACTGATGATGCGACTGTTTTGTAATTCTGTATTTAGTTAGTACTGTTGCATTACTGGTTTTGTTGCCACACTACTGGGATTTTTCTCACCCCTTTGGGGCTGCTATTTTACAAAATGGCAGGAGGACGGAAGAGCATATGAAGTCATGATTACATGGATTTTTGCTGTTATGTGCTGCTGTTTGGACTATTGATGTTGTTGTCTATTTGATGGATGACTGTATTAAATTGAGTAGTTGGATTACTGTTGGATTATGATTTTACTACTGCTTTAAGATTTTTATGATCAGTATGTATTTTGGAAACAAATTTTGTGAAAATATCTCTGACGTTTTATTAAGTATTGGTTTTTAAACAGTCTCGCGAGCACTTTGCGAGTTACGTTACAAAGGGCAAACGAACTCCGATTTACTATTATTTTATATGCACGCGAAGCCCCACGTGTCTAATTTTTTATTACAAAAATGTTACAATAGAATTTTGTAAACTTGATTTTATACGAATTTTTAAAGACAGCAAGGTCTGCCAGGAAAATAATATTTTCAGCAACTTAAGAAATTTTGAAAGCGGACTGTGATTTGTGTAAGGAACTCAACTTCAAGTATAAGTTTTCATTAGCAACATCAAAATGAATTTTCAGTAATTAAAATATGTCGAAAGAACTCTAATTCCGCTTAGCAAGCAAACTCTCTTGGATGCATACAAGGGAGGGTGTTACACTTTGGATCAAAGATTATGCAGAATTTTTCTGCAGAATTCTGCTCTGCACGCGTGGGAATCGATTTCCAAGGGTGGGAATCGATTCCCTTCTGTTAGGGAAACAATTACCAAGAGCAGGAATCGATTCCCAAGGTTGATAATCGATTCCTACCTGTCAGAATGACCAGAAATTAGTTTTAAATGCGTGGAAAAGTCCCCATTTAGGCATGAGGCCCTAGGCAGTCAGCGCTACTGTTGGAAAACATTAATACCGTTAATTGTGGGGCTTAACTCTTAATGATTATGAATTTAAAAGGAAGAAAATGGAAGAGAAAACCTTGTTTAAATGGTTATGAAATTAAGAGTTCTGAATATTAAATTGTGTGTTCATAACAAACAGATTGCAATTGACTTGTGGTGAGACTGTTGGGTTGCCTGTTGTCACCGAGCCTCTGGATAGAGATTTTGGCACTACAGGCAAGCACTCATGTCCTCGGATTTATCTGTTTCTTGTTCCACCGACCTCCATGGGATGGTGGTTTATATGCATGATGTATGCTTTTATGAAAGATAAAATATGCATTGATATATGCCTGAGATATGTTAATTTAACTGTTGATGTAATGTATGAATGTGATGTTGATTACTTACACGATCAGGCAGCGACCCTGGTGTGTAACGCATAAGGCTGCGACCCTTATGTTTAGATAGGTTGCAGCCTGAACAGTCGAACCGCATTTGCATATATCACATGATTAATGAGTTGTAGTATTTGGCTCGTTGAGGAAGAGATTATGCTGTCATGATTTAAATTCCTTAACATGAACATGCATTGAAATTACTGTTTTGAACTTATATTTATACTTGTAAGAGAGCTTGCGGCGGAAGTGTAACACCTCGTGTATACCTGGATTGTTATCATGTCATCGTATTAAGCGACGCTTAATTAAAAATGCAGAATAAACTTTTTCTTTTCAATTATGACGTCATTATCAATTACAAAGTTGATTACTTAATCATTTTAAAAACATTGCCTGTATGTAATTGCAAATAAACAATTATCTACACTAAATAACCTCATAGGATAAATATGTGAGTATCTATGTCACAAATCTACAACATGTAGTCCGGACGTAATCCTGATACATCAATACAGCTCAAATCCAAATAAGACATAGTCAATCAATGTGGCATGGACAATCCCCATGCTCACCAAATAAGGAAACAAAGCCCAACAGAGTCTCAAATCAACAACAGAATAACAAAAAATAACATGTCAGCATCCAACATATCATCACAACAGCAGATATCTAACTCAGCTCTGGCCTCCTGCCGCCCGAGGTCTCAACCCCTGAGTTACCTGAACCTGAAATATGTGCCCCAAACGTGGGGCTGTTAGTATATGGATGTCTTAGAGACAATCTTTTGATTAGATTAGGACATATGTAGACCTTTTTATATTGTCGCAAATAAATAATAAGCACTATTTATCCTGTTTCATATTTTGTCTCAATATTATTGTTAATATATTATATGAGTAACTGGATAAACCCCTTGGAATAAAATATGTATATATTGAGTATCTGTGATGAGATCACGATCATGAGGATTTAAGGATATCAGATGTTTATTCCTAATTTTATGTTCCTAGTCTAGAGACATTGAGAATGGGGAACAGTAATCTCGGGTAAGACTAGCACGACTTATCTACTTGTATTCAGATACAAGGTAAAGACCTCATGAGCTACAGATATGGAGATGTCTTAGCTAAAGTCGTGGGTGGACCTATAAGGGTATAGCTCGCTGTTGGGTGGTTTGCTGATAGTGGAAAAATATAAGTTCTGATAGGGGACGTTCCTCTGTTCTTGCAGAACACAGATTCGTCCCTTAGTTCCAACCCAAGTGCGCAAGTGCACGCATCAAGTAATAAAGGGAGTAGTAATGCCCAAATTATCGTTTCCACGAGGATAAAGTGCCAATTATTATTTTATCACTGTTTATAAAGAGTGAAAATGAGAAGAAAAGTTAGTAAATGAACTATCTGGTCAAACGTTCCCTACTGTCTTGACAACGTTCCTCAGGAACAGTAGGTTCAATCTGATGGCAAATAGTTGCTCGCTGCGTTATGTATGTGATCCTTCCTGTTAGGAAGAAGGTGAGATAATAATCACTGGAGTTTTTATAAGTACTAAATAAAATAAAAACTACTAAAACAGAAATAACTATAATCAAGAGACAACAGGGTGGTGGTTAAAACAGTTTAACAGAAAGAACGAATTTACTGCTTCACTCTTAAAGGGGTAGTTTTCTTTGCTCAAGACTTAGAACTTTTGGCTTTGTCCCAGTTTCTTTGCCTGCCAACTCTGATTCCTTGGCTCATGGTCTAGATGGCTCACAAGTTTCCATATTCCTATGGCTCCCTTGACTCCAACAGGTACTTAGTTCAGAATCTTAAAATGGACGAGTTGGCCCATTATTCCTAAGGTGACCAGTAGTGTTTTTGCCATGACATCTACCTTCCCCCAATGGCTAAGCTGTCTGAAATCCCTTCCTTATGGAAGTTCCTTTCTCAGTATGTACCCAATTTCCATTGGCGCACAATGAATATAGCTTACTTAGCCAAAGAAATACAAAAAGCTTCGGTCAAGAGTTTTGAAAACAGTTCTTTAAGAGTTTCATAGTTTACCCGTTCCACAGATAGTTCAGCTCATGGCTGATGGTTTAAACATAATTATTCTCAACTGAGATCACATAGACCCGAGATTCAGTCAAGAGATAACGATTGGAACGAAGAGAAAAACACTTATATTAATTTAAAAGAGTTTACAAAAAGAAACAGAAAATGGAGAAAGATGGGTATTTGCTCGTGAGGAGTGTTGATGGTTGTTTACAGAGAAGAGAAGAGGGGTTGTCACTTAACTACAGTTACAACTTAAAATTAAACTAAGTTACTAATTACTACTAAGTGATCTCTTCCTTTTGCACTGCAAACCCTCCAGGATTCGATGATGTTTTTGTGTGAGGGTGGTCCTATTTATAGCTGGAAGAGGAGTGGCAAGACTGTAATTCCTTTGGAGCTAGTTGCTTGAATGAGGGGACGAGACTGTGGCAGCAGAGTGTGAAGCTTGCGTGAATTGCTGAATGGAACAGGATTTGGTGATGATTAGCCGTTGTTTGCAGACCTTCCCATGTTTTGCTTCTGTTTTCAGCCAATGAGAACTCTTGATTCTCTGCTCTTCACGTTTCCAGCTGCTCAGTTGGTGCACCGCCTTACTTTTTAGAAGTCTTTAACTCTACGTTACCTGCAAAGTGTACAGACGCATTAAATGAATGGAGCAGGTGCATTAAATGCGTCTCAGTTCGTTCCCCTTTTAATATATTTTAAAGGAATAAGTTACCATCCGTTCCCCCACTGTGTTTTTGTCACAAATGTGTAAAACAAGTGATTTTCATGCTGAAGTTGCTCATCAGATGAGGGAATGTATGGTATTTTGCCATCAAAATGGGCTTAGATGGGAACGGATTTACATCCCATCAAACACCCCAAAACTAAACTGTTGGTTGTCCTCAAACAACTCAGAAATATTGTATTGGTCTGCCCAATTTAAAAGAATAGCATAACAGAAAGGAACTTGAGCCAGTGAGCAACCATGAACTTTTCAGAAAATGAACTACTCTCCATAGTAAACAGTAAGAGGATTCTGTCCCCAGATAAGAGAAGGTTGCTGATCTTTTGTCTCACTGTCACTCATGGTTTGGTGTTTGCTATGTCCATTCCAGGATGTGATTCTTCAGAACTTGCCTTTCTGCTGCGTTCCTATGAAGTACAACTGTCTTCCGTTCCAAGGATTCCTTGATGGGTAAGTGTATGGAAATGTGGAAGAAATGGTGGTCTGATTTGTGGGATCAAGAAACGTCTAGCTTTTGTGCCTTTGAACTTGGACTTTTTCTGTTTTGAGGGAACACTTTTTCTTGAACCTTTTTCCCCCTTTGGAGAAAGGTTTTCTGGTTTTTTCTTGAATTCTTTTAAATGGTTGTTCCCCTTTTTTCTTTGTTTTTCTTCTGTCCCTTTTTGTTCATTGTTGAGTACGTTACGGGTTCTTTCTGATTGACCAGATGGTGTATGATGGAGGTGAGGTGAGTGTGTGATTCTGTTTTGATCCTTGACAGCAAAATTCATCTTCCTTCAGCAGTACTTACAACATTAAGGCAAGCTGAGAAGTTTCATTATGGTTACACCTTAGGAACGCTCTCAGAAGTAGGTGTTTGGTATTTTTCTGTTCCTTACTAGTTTGAGTTCACACATATCAGCTTCTTTCAAAAATCTGAGGATTAAATTCCCTGCACTGTTTCTATTTTCAAGTACTCAGAGAAAGAACAAGCATGATTAGTCAGTGACTTTGTGTTTCATGTATGTTAGTTAATCCAAAAGAATTGGGCAGTCTTAATACTATAACTGAAATGCATGCATATACCAAACAGTTTGATAAAAAAAGTCTTTTCTATTTCAAAAAGATTAATTACAAGGGAACGGAAAGAAACTAAATTAAAAACAGAATTGAAAACAACTAAGCTAAGATATTATTATTATTTTTTTATATTGGGATTGTGTGGTCAGGGACCACCCTAAAACTACGTTCCTAGAACGGAACGTACTTTATTTGGACATTTTGGAGAGGAACATCAGACGTTCCCTCCTTTTTGAGAGCTGTGTGGTTATGGATAACCACCCCAAAACTTTGCTCTATGTCAGAGAGCAAATGTATCTACTGGGTTGCCTCCCAGTCAGCGCTTAGTTTAATGTCTTTAGCTAGACATGGTACTTACCTCTCAAGGGGTTTCAGAAAGAGGGATACTTTCCTCTTTTTCATCAAAGGTTTCATCATTGTATAGTTTCAACCTGTGCCCATTTACCTTGAAGGAACGACCATGTTCTGAACCTTGAATTTCAAAAGTTCTGTTTCCTGCATCGTTAATAATTTGATATGGCCCGGTCCATCTTGATTTGAGTTTACCTGGGAACAGTTTGAGTCTGGAGTTGAAGAGTAGCACCTTCTGATCGATTTTGAGATCTCTGTTCCTGATCCTTTTATCGTGCCACTTCTTCATCTTCTCCTTGTACAATTTATGATTTTCGATGTGTTCCCTCTAAACTCCTTTAATTCTTCGAGTTGCAGCAATCTCTTCTCTCCAGCTGTTTTTTCATCCATGTTGAGGGTTTGGACTGCCCAGTAAGCCTTGTGCTCCAGTTCAAGGGGGAGGTGGCAAGCTTTGCCAAATATCAATATGTATGGGGAACACACTAAGGGTGTTCTATATGCTGTTCTGTAAGCCCATAATGCCTTGTCTAACTTGAGAGACCAGTCTTTTCGAGAGGGATTAACTACCTTCTCTAAATTCTCTTAACCTCTCAGTTAGAGACTTCAATGAGACCACTGGTTTGTGGATGATATGGGGTTGCAACTTTGTGTTTGACTCCATATTTCTCCAACAACCTCTCAAGTTGGCGATTGATGAAATGTTTCCCTCCGTCGCTGATGAGACAACGTGGGGTTCCATATCTGGTTAATATGGTCCTCTTTAAAAATTTTATAACCACCTTAGCATCATTAGTGGGTAAAGCAACTGCTTCTACCCACTTGCTTACATAATCTACAGCCATTAATATGAATTTATTCCCACACGAAGGAGGAAAAGGTCCCATGAAATCAATGCCCCAAACATCAAATAATTCAACTTCTAGGATCAAATTGAGGGGCATTTTATTTTGTTTAGTCAAGTTACCTTCTCTTTGACATTTATCACAATTTTTTGCATATTGAAGTGCATCTTTAAAAAGGGAAGGCCAGAAGAAACCTGATTGAAGAGCCTTGGAGACAGTCCCGATTCCTCCTAGATGTCCTCCATATGGGGACGAATGGCAGTGTTGAAGGATTTGAGGTTGTTCTTCTTCTGGGACGCACCATCTTATCATTTGGTCTGCGCATCTTCTGAACAGTAGTGGTTCATCCCAGAGGTAGTTCCTGCAATCGTGAAAAAATTTCTTCTTCTGCATTTTATTCTCCTCATAAGGTTCCAACCCTGTTGCAAGGAAGTTGGCTATATCAGCAAACCAAAGAGCATTTGTCTCTATGTGATTAATGACAAGAAATTGTTCGTCAAGGAACGTTTCCTTGATTGGTAGCCCCACTTCAATGTGTTCCAATCTGGACAGATGATCTACAATTTGATTTTCACATCCTTTTCTTTCTTTGATCTCCAGATTGAACTCTTGCAGCAGTAGGACCCATCTTATCAATTTTGGTTTTGCTTCCTTTTTCTAGAAGAAGTACTTGAGACCTGCATGGTCAGTATGGACAGTAACTTTTGATCCTAAAATGTAAGGCCTGAATTTTTCACAAGCATATACTACAGCCAATAGCTCCTTTTCAGTGACCGTGTAGTTCACCTGAGCTTCATTTAGAGTTTTACTGGTGTAATATATGCTACGAAAAAGTTTGTTCTTCCTCTGGCCCAGAACTACCCCAATAGCATGATCACTTGCATCGCACATTAGTTCAAAGAGTAAGTTCCAGTCTGGAGGTTGGATGACAGGCGTGGTGATGAGCTTATTTTTCAAAGATTCAAAAGCTTTCACACAATCAGAGTTAAACTCAAATTTTATATCTTTTTTTAATAAGTGGCACAAAGGTCTAGCTATTTTGGAAAAATCTTTAACAAACCTTCTGTAAAAGCCTGCATCCCTTAAAAAAGATCTCAAGGTTTTTACACTTACTGGTGGCGACATTTTTGCTATAGCTTCTACTTTGGCTTGATCCACTTCCAGTCCTTCTCTGGAAATCTTGTGTCCTAGGACTATTCCTTCTTTCACCATGAAGTGGCATTTTTCCCAATTAAGCACTAGATTAGAGGACAAACACCTTTGAAGAACTTCTTTTAAGTTGTCCAAGCAGTGATCATATGACGTTCCTAGTACTGAAAAATTATCCATAAAGACTTATACTTCTTCACCTATTAGATCAGAAAAGATTGAGAACATACACCTCTGGAACGTTGC